>NW_019168516.1:62380-186144 GCF_000001635.26 Mus musculus | reverse complement strand
GCAGTTCTTCTCTTTCCTGTAGTTTATAAATGCCTCAGGGCCAGGCTTGGGTTCAATACCCACCTTTTTGCCTTCTTTTCATCTCCTTTGTTCCCTCAGAGTCTTGCTATGTACCTGCAGTAGTTTGAAGGAGAATGGCCTCATAGTGTCATGTACTCGGTTGCTTAATCACCAAGGAGTGTTACTACTTGATAGGGATTAGAAGTATTAGGTGTGGCCTTGATGGAAGAAGTATGTCACTGAAGGTGGACTTTGAAGTTTCAAAAGCCCACCCCAGAACCAGGCGCTCACTACTCTCTCTCCTCTCTCCTCTCCTCTCTCTCTCCTCTCTCTCCTCCCTCTCCTCTCTCTCCTCCCTCTCCTTCTCCCTCTCCCTCTCCCTCTCCCTCTCTCTCTCTCTCTCTCTCTCTCTCTCTCTCTCTCTCTCTCTCTCTCTGCTTTTGGATCAGGATGTAGCTCTAAGCTCCTTCTCCAGCACCTTTCCTTCTTGCTGCCATGCTCTCTGTCGTAATAATAGACTAAGCCTCTGAAACTGTAAACAAGCCCTCAATTAAATGCTTTCATTTATAAGAGTTACCTTGGTCATCCACCAACAGATTGGGAAAGGATCTTTACCAATACTAAATCTGATAGGGGACTAATATCCAATATATACAAAGAACTCAAGAAGCTGGACTCCAAAAAAATTAAATAAACCTATTTTTAAAAATGAGGTACAGAGCTAAACAAAGAATTCTCAACTGAGGAATACCAAATGGTTTAGAAGCACCTGAAAAAACTGTTCAACATCCTTATCATCAGGGAAATGCAAATCAAAACAAACTTGAGATTCAACCTCACACCAGTCAGAATGACTAGGATCAAAAATTCAGGTGACAGTGAAAGACCCCGAGAGGAGCCCCTAGCTCAGGCCCCGGGATAATAGCGAACCCCCAAGAACTCACAAGAGACCAAGCTTGATGCAAACCACATGACGCTTTATTAGGGGAAAGCCAGAGTTCTGGGGATGACTCATATCCCATCTGGGGATGACAACCACTCTGGAAATCAGTTTGGTGGTTCCTCAGAAAATTGGACATAGTACTACTGGAAGATCCAGCAATACCTCTCCTGGGCATATACCCAGAAGATGTCCCAACTTGTAATAAGGACACATGCTCCACTATGTTCATAGCAGCCCTATTTATAATAGCCAGAAGCTGGAAAGAACCCAGATGCCCCTCAACAGAAGAATGAATACAGAAAATGTGGTACATTTACACAATGGAGTACTACTCAGCTACTAAAAACAATGAATTTATGAAATTCTTAGGCAAATGGATGTATCTGGAGGTTATCATCCTGAGTGAGGTAACTGAATCACAAAAGAACACACATAACATGCACTCACTGATTACAATACTTAGAATACCCAAGATACAATGTACAAAATACATGAAACTCAAGAAGAAAACCGAAGTGTGGATACTTTGTTCCTTCTTAGAATGGGGAACAAAATATCCATGGAAGGAGTTACAGAGACCAAGTTCAGAGCAGAGGCTGAAGGAATGACCATCTAGAAACTGTCCCACTTGGGGATCTACCCCATAAACAACCACCAAACCCAGACACTAGGCAGATGCCAACAAGAGCCTGCTGACAAGAGCCTGATATAGCTGTCTCCTGTGAGGCTCTGCCAGTGCCTAGAAAATACAGACATGGATGCTCATAGTCATCCATTGGACAGAGTACAAGGTCCCCAATGAAGGAGCCAGAGAAAGTACCCAAGGAGCTGAAGGAGACTGAAGCCCCATAGGAGGAACATCAATATGAACTAACCAGTACCCTCAGAGCTCCTTGGAACTATAACACTAATCAAAGAAAACACCTGGTGGAACTTGTGACTTTAGCTATATATGTAGCAGAGGATGGACTAGTCAGTCATCAATGAGAGGAGAGGCCCTTGGTCCTGTGAAGGCTCTATGCCCCAATATAGGGGAATGCCAGGACCAGGAATGGGAGTAGGTGTGTTGGGGAGCAGGGTGAGGGGAGAGAGGATAGGGGATTTTTGGAGTGGAAACTAGGAAAGGGGATAACATTTGAAATGTATATAAAGAAAATATCTAATAAAAAAGAGTTGTCTTGGTCATAGTGTCTCTTCACAGAGATAGTAACTAAGTACCTCAGGTTAGCCTTGAACTTTCTGTCCTCCTCCCTCAGCTTCCCAAGTGCTGTAGACTGCCACACCTAGCCAGTGCTCACAGTATATTCAAGCATGATATCTCACGAAGTTCTGTATTTATTGTGGGTAACTAGTAGACACAGGCTGACTTTGTGATGGAAAAGAAAGGGCGAGTTTGGACTGCAGTTGCAGAGAGGATCTGAGGGGACAGGCACAGTAGAGGTCCTATCATGGCTCCTAGGGATCACAAAGATAAGGTGACAGAACATAAAGTAACCAACCTTAAATTTCTATATTCCTGAGCTCTGGCTGGCCCAGAGGGTAGAAACTCTGGATAGCTTCCTTCTATCTGTCCCCACTGGCCCTGCCTCTGCTATTGTCTCCAAGTTTCCTCTGAGTGGCTTTAATTGTAAGCTTGGGGACTCTGGTTCCAAAGAGGGCATTTGTTTACTCTCATAAGACTTTCTTACTCAGTCTTTGTATTAAGCTTCTACATGGACAAGAGGAGGCAGTTCTATAAGGCAGGTGAGAGACAGATGGTTGGGAGGCAGGGGCAGGCAGCCATCAGTGAGTGGCCTTTAGTTCTTAGATGCTGATTCTGATCCATCACGACCATCTCACTAACTCAGTCTAATTTTTCCTTCTTTATTCCTTTGCTTTGATGCATAATATTTATACATATTTGTGGAACTGAGTATAATATTTAAATACACAATATATAATGCTCAGATTGTGGAAAATGGTATATCTACCATGTCAAATATTTATTATTTTGTCAACTTTCTCCTCATGAGAAGATGCTGTTTATCTGAGACACACTGAAATAGAGTCCCCAGGACGGTATGAACACCCTGGCTAAGAGTTTGGTGCAGCTGGAGAAAGAGATCAGATCTACGAAGAGCAGATACTTCCTGTCCTCTTTCACCTAGTAAGTACAAGCACAGGAAAAGGACAATGAAATTATTTTAGTAGAAGTTCCTCCACCGGGTATCTGTGTTCATTTTCTGTGTTGTTTTTTCTACAGGAAACCAGACAAAAGGTGAGTGCTGGACTTTTTCCTACTCCCACCCCCTAACACATGCTCCCACATACACACAGACATTCTCTCTCTCTCTCTCTCTCTCTCTCTCTCTCTCTCTCTCTAATTCCTATTACCAGTATTTGGTTCATTTCCCCCTTTCTATCTATATATTAGCATATCCTCTTCCTCTATCAAGGGCTTATTGCTGAGTTTTTCTTTGTTTTCTTGATTAATTAATTTATTAATTTACCTTATATCCCAATCCCAGCTTCCCATCCCTCCTCCCTCCCAGTCCCTTTCTCTCACCTTCTCATCCCACATTTTTCTTTTTTTAATGAAAGGATGGGGGGGGGAGATTGCTCTTTCCAGGAAGTGGGATAAAATTGCAGCTTAGTGAGTTATATTCGTAACACCAGAAAGAAATTCAATTGTATTTATTTTTCATTCCAAATGCAAGTTTCAGTCTGGGATAAGACTCAAGGGAAATGAAATTATTTTGGTAGAAGTTCCTCCACCGGGTATCTGTGTTGATTTTCTGTGTTAGTATGGATGAATATGTCTATGTCTATGTTTTCAGATGACCCGGTACAGCAGCTGAGCATGGCCATGTGGTTGAATCAGTCATCCACAGATGACTTTATCCTCTTGGGCATCTTTTCCTACAGCCCAAGAGATCTTCTTCTTTTCTCTGTGGTCATGCTGGTCTTCACAGCAGCATTGTTTGGGAATGCCCTCCTCATCCTCCTCATCTGCACTGACCCCCGACTCCACACCCCCATGTACTTCTTCCTCAGTCAGCTCTCCCTCATGGACATCATGTTGGTCTGTACCAATGTGCCAAAGATGGCAGTCAACTTCCTGTCTGGCAAGAAGTCCATCTCCTTCGTAGGTTGTGGCATACAAATTGGCCTCTTTGTCTGTCTTGTGGGATCTGAGGGGCTCTTGCTGGGACTCATGGCTTATGATCGCTATGTGGCCATTAGCCACCCACTTCGCTATCCTGTCCTCATGAATCAGAAGGTCTGTCTGCAGATCATTGGGAGCTCTTGGGCCTTTGGGATAGCAGATGGTCTGGTGCAGATGGTAGTGGTAATGACCTTCCCCTATTGTAGCTTGAGGGAGGTGGACCACTTCTTCTGTGAGATGCTCTCCTTGCTAAAGTTGGCCTGTGTGGACACATCCCTATTTGAGAAGATAGTGTTTTTTTGCTGTATCTTCATGCTGCTGTTTCCCTTCTCCATCATTGTAGCCTCTTATACCCGCATCCTAGGAACCGTACTCCATATGCACTCTGCTAAATCCCAGAAAAAGGCTCTGGCCACCTGTTCCTCCCACATGGCAGCTGTCTCTTTCTTCTATGGAGCAGCCATGTTCATCTACCTGAGACCAAGACAATACCGAACCCCAAGCCAGGACAAGATGGTGTCTATCTTCTACACAGTCCTTACTCCTATGCTCAACCCCCTCATTTATAGCTTGAGGAATCGCGATGTGATAGGAGCACTGCAGAAAGGGCTGGACCGATGCAGGGTTGGCAGCCAGCCCTGAGCTCTGGAGTTGGACTCTCTCTTATCATAGCTGTGTTATAGCCAGTAAATAATTTCCCATCTGTGTTTAATCACACAGTTTAATCATAAACAATGAGGTGCTTGACACCTGCTATCTTGGACAGAACTTTATAAACCCTAAACCAGTACTAACTGTATTTCTTGTGATAAATGGATTCCTCCCCCCCCCCCCTCAGTCTTTTGCAGATTTCTTTCTAAGTACGTTATAGAGGAAGGGAAAGCTCTGTTAACTCAAGCGCTGCAGTACCAGGGCATTGAGATGCTATCGTTTATCACTTAAAGCTGGAGTGTTTTCTTTACCAGAAGACTTAACCCTTCTCACTGATGTTCACAGAGTCTCTTAAGTTCCAGGCACCGAGGCCTGTATTACCATTTTTCTCTAATTTACATACTGGTCTTGCACATTATTTGTTTATAATGCTACCACTGTTCTGTTATTTATATTGTACAGCTTACCATTAATGGCAAAAGTGAAAAATCTTCCAGATGGCAGAAAGCAAGATTCTAGAATTCTTTTTAGAGATTTCTCGTCTTTGTACTGCGAAACCTTATTAAGGTTGCTTCAAGGAATAAAAATGGAACATTGTACTACTCAAGAGAAATAGGGTAAACATGGGAGTACTGGATGCACACGGTCCTATAATGATGGATGCACATGGTCCTATAGTAGATGCACACAGTCCTATAGCAAAAATGTGAGTGTCTATCACTTCTGTTTTTAATTGTTCTTGTCATTTTTCCTTTGCTTGAGGCTGAATCTGAACATAATGCTTAAGATAACCCCAATCATCTAGACACTGCAGGTCTCTTGTCTCATACTTTTGACTGTATAGACTAACCTGTTTTCCTCTTGAAGTTGAAGACCTCAGCAAAATTTGAACTTTTATTCAATGTCATTTACATTCTGACTATAAATCGGACTCACATCCATTGTGCTGAGCTAGGCATCAGTTGTTTGTCCCCATTTGTAATAAAGTCATTTTTTTCCCTGAAATTCCAATGATCTCTTTGAAAGCAGAGAGCAGTTGGGGGGGGTGGCGAGAGGGAGGGTTTTAAACTAAGTTCTGGAAGTTTTGCCCCAGGAAGGTGCTTGCTGAGTCTTAGGTTCTGCTCACGGAGAACAGCATTAATAAATATGATTCTTAAGAAGCGGGGTGGGTGAGATGGAAGAATGTCTGGGGGATGCTGAATTCAATCCGAGAGAGAGAGAGACAGAGAGAGAGAGACACACACACACAGAGACACAGAGAGAAAGAGAGACAGAGAGAGACACAGAGAGAACACAGATGGAGACAGACAGACAGACAGAAAGAGAGAGAGAGAGATGGAGAGAAACAGAGAAGGCAGAGAGACAGACAAAAGCATAGTGCTGCCATGGGGACAGGTTAGTAGACAGCCAGCTGAGTTAAATTCTCAAAACAGGCATTTTGTAGTGAACATGCTTATTTCAAAGAACCTTACAGGGGGACTTCCTTCCCTGGGAACCCTAATTGCCAAAAGAAATCTCCAAGGATTTGTGAAAATAGAAGCTGTGTGTCCTTGTAGCTGCCAGAATTTCCATTGTGTGGGCGTGCATAACTTACTTTGCTGATGCCTGTTAGGTGGAGCCCAAACCAGCAAACTGATTTTAGTGTTTATAGTACTAAACATCTTTCTGGCTCCTCTTCTCTTCTTACCCCAAACATCTGCCTTGTCAAAATTTTAATCTGACCAGATTCTCTTCTTCCAGAAAGTGTTCCTGGTTAAACTGATGCACATTACATCTCCCTCGTATTTTGCAAGCATCAAACCATACATATTATGTACCAACCAGAACCATTCATCCATAAGCACAAAACATGTAGAATTAATTCATCCCTCTTCCGAGAAAACACGAATTATCACTAACAAGTTTTGGATACCTGTACGTGAAGGTGAGGATTTGTAGTCCCAGATACTTCTGGGGCAAAAGAGTTGCTTGATTCTACAGATTATTGAGACTCTTTCAGTAAATAAAAACAAAATTTTGAAAGATGTTCTGCTTTAAACTGGGTTTGGTGACAAATGTCTATCAATCTGGAACTCATGAAGTGGAATCAGAATGCTCAAAAACTTAGTATCATCCTCAGTTGCACTGCAAGTTCAAAGCCAACCTAGCATGTATAAGAAAAAGATTGGGCTGAGGACATAGCTCAGTTGATTAAGGACCTGCCTGCTATACACAAAGCCCTGGGTAAAGTAGTACATGCCTATAATCCTAGCACTTGAGAGGTGGAGGCAGGAGGATTAGAAGTTCAGCACAGCTTTGAATACTTGTTTCAATTTAAAAATAAATAGTTTTTTAAAAAAGCATTAAAAATATTTTTCTAACTTTCACCTAAGTCATAGTGATTTGGGGGTGTTCCTTTTTTCTGATCTTTTAGGGCATATACTATGTTTCCACTGCATTGCCTGGATGTACTGGTTGGTCTTGTGTGTCAACTTGCCACAAGCTGGAGTTATCACAGAGAAAAGAGCCTCCCTTGAGGAAATGCCTTCATGAGATCCAGCTGTAAGGCATTTTTCTCAATTATTGATCTAGGGTGGCCTCCCATTGTGGGTGATGCCATCCCTGGGCTGGCAGTCTTGGGTTCTGTAAGAAATCAAGCTAAGTAAGCCAGTAGATAGCATCCTTCCATGGCCTCTGCATCAGCTCCTGCTTCCTGACCTGCTTCCAGTCCTGACCTCCTTTGGTGATCAACAGCAATGTGGAAGTGTAAGCTGAATAAACCCTTTCCTCCCCAACTTGCTTCTTGGTCATGGTGTTTGTGCAGGAATAGAAACCCTAACTAAGACACTGAACAAAAGCCAGTTTGCTGTTATTATGTTTGCAGCACCCAGCACCTGGATATGCTACACAAAGATCTACCATGAGTCTTAAACCCAGGATCTGGAAAATCTGTACAAAGATTTACCATGAGCTGATAACTTAATTCCAAATCAGGTTTTCAATTGGCAGATATCTATTGATCAGCTACTATCCCCCAGACATTTGGGGAATTTGGGGTCATAAGAAATTTCCTTTTGTCCAGGCACACAACTCAATTAACTGGACAAATTGTCTTATAAATTAAAAGCTATTGAAATAAAACAGACTCAGAAAGGGGAACATCATGGGTTTGTTTCTGTCTGCAAAAATGAAGGTTTTTTAAAAACAGGGTTGAGGAGGCTACTTGGAAAGAAAATGGAGACCAACAGGAAGAGGGAACAAGAGAGATGCACTCCCTGCTCTCTTGAAATGTCTAGCTTAGCCTTAATAGATCACAACACACACACACACACACACACACACACAGAGAGAGAGAGAGAGAGAGAGAGAGAGAGAGAGAGAGAGAGATTGCACTACAGGTGCTAGGCAATCAACATGCCTGGTCATGAGAGAGATTCTGAGTCTAGGTTATTTATTATAGAAAAACATATTATCGTCTTGTTATGTGTTTGGGTGTTTTGCCTGCATGTAGGCCTATACTTAAGAAAGGTGTTGGCTACAATCTGTCCTGCCTGCAAGACGTGCTGATGCAGTGATGGTGGTGAGAGTGGCCAACCATGACTGGTCCATGCCTCAAGAGGGAGCCTACGTCTGACACTGCCTGCATGGCCAGGAGCTAGAGGCAGGACAGTCCAGAGGCCCAGGATAGAACCAAACACGACTGGAGTGTGGGAGGGAGGTCAATGAAAAGATTTCTAATCATATTCTGCTATACTCATAGATTGGTACCTAGCCCAACTGTCATCAGAGAGGCATCAAGCACTAACTTATTATGGCAATAGCTGCAAAGCCCACAGCCAAACACTAGGTGGAGCCAGGACACCATTCAGTGTAAAAGTTTTTTTTTTTTTTTTAATTAGGTATTTTCCTCGTTTACATTTTCAATGCTATCCCAAAAGTCCCCCATACCCACCCCCCCAATCCCCTACCCACCCACTCCCCCTTTTTGGCCCTGGGGTTCCCCTGTACTGGGGCATAGAAAGTTTGCAAGTCCAATGGGCCTCTCTTTGCAGTGATGGCCGACTAGGCCATCTTTTGATACATATGCAGCTAGAGTCAAGAGCTCCGGGGTACTGGTTAGTTCATAATGTTGTTCCACCTAAAGGGTTGCAGTTCCCTTTAGCTCCTTGGGTAATTTCTCTAGCTCCTCCATTGGGGGCCATGTGACCCATCCAATAGCTGACTGTGAGCATCCACTTCTGTGTTTGCTAGGCCCCGGCGTGTTTTGCCATCTCTGAGGCTTATTGCCTCCATCTGCAAAACCTGAGCCTGGTCCTGGAAAGCTTCTAGCTTCCATACAATCTTACCTAGGCCTAGAATGTTTTCAGCCTCTGAGAATTGCTGCTGAATAAGCTCACTCTTTCTTGTTCTTTCTGATCTCTGACTGGCCGATTTCAACTCAGCTGTTCTGACTCAAACTTCAGTCCTTGCTGACTAATTCAGTGTGCTTCTTCCCCACTTCCTCCCCCCCCCCCCCCCCCCCCCCCCCCCCCCCCCCGCCATACTGTCTGACTCTCCTAAATCGTTCTGCTTGACTTATAACTAATTCTAGCAATCTGTTCTAATCTTCTGTCTCCTCATTCTTGTCGGGGTCATGGGGCAAATAATGAAGAAAGGACCGCCAAAGTCAGAAATAAACCAAAGGCAACTTTATTCACATCTGGGAAACACTTCTAACTGGACAGGGTCACAGTGAGGCTCGGGAGCTCACAAAAACAACCTTGAAGGGCAGGGGCAGTCTCCTTTGGAAGCATAAGCCCATAGGCAGATAGATGTTCAGGGGATAATAAAGAAGGAATTTATAAATTAGGGGTCAGTTCTCAGGCCCAGGGTGTAGTGGGTAGCAGGATGTTTGTACAGGCTCAGGGCTATTCTAAGACAGCAGTCTTATCTCAACGTTTATGGGGCTAAGGCAGGCCAGGTGATTTTACTGCAGCTGAAAAGAATGCAGTGCTTGGGAACATGCACTGAGATGGGGGCAGCAGACCAATGTCTGGAATTACTCTGGGCTCTTCAGTTCTGTCTTTACCTGGGTCTAGCTTGTTCTCTCTTCAACCTGTCTCTATAAAACTCTCCTGGTAAAACTCTCTCTCTCTCTCTCTCTCCCCCTCCCCCCCCTCCTCATGAGAGCTGGGCAAATATTATTCTGTCAAATCTTTCTCTGATTCATCGCTTTTTCTGCCACTCAGTAAGACATGACTTTCAAACATGGCTGCTTCCTTCTACAAACTTTACCTTCATTGTTTGGGATTAAAGGTGTGTCTGTATTCCAACTAGAGGGATTAAAGGTGTGTGCTAAGATTCACAGTGTGATCAAATATCCTGCAACACTGTAGAAGACGGCTAGGGAGGATTGTAGATGCCAGAGAGGTCAAGAACACTATGAGAACTCAGCCTACCAATCAACTAAGCAAGGCTCTAAAGGACTCACAGAAATAAAAGTGACAAACACGGACCCTGTATGGGTCTGAGCTAGGTCCTCTGCATATAGCTTGGTGTTCTTGTGGGACTTCCAACAGTGAGTGAGAGTCTCTGACTTTCTCCTGCAGTTGGGACCTATTTCCTCCTACTGGGTTGCCATGTGCAGCCATGATATCAGGGTTTGTGCCCAGTCTTATTGCATCTTGTTGGGCCACATTTGATGGATATCCCTGGGGAGGTGGGGAGGGGGGGCTGGTTTTGTTGTTGTTATTCTGTTGGTTTTTTTTTTTTTAAAGATTTATTTATTTATTATATGTAAGTACACTGTAGCTGTCCTCAGACACTCCGGAAGAGGGAGTCAGATCTCGTTATGGATGGTTGTGAGCCACCACGTGGTTGCTGGGATTTGAACTCCTGACCTTTGGAAGAGCAGTCGGGTGCTCTTACCCACTGAGCCATCTCACCAGCCCGGTTTGTTTTTTAAAGGGAAGAAGAGGAGTTGATCTTGGGGAAAGGGGAGGTGGGGGAGGTACTGGGATAAGTAGAGGGAGGGGAAACTGTGGAGGAAAGGTAATGTAAGAGAGAAGAATAAAAGGCTTCTATGTGGATGCTGGCAACTAAACCCAAGTTTTCCAGAAGAGCAACCAGTGCCCTTACCTGCTGAGCCATCCCCCCCCCCCCATTAAGTGTGTGTAAACTAGACCAAGTATATCAACTCCTATGGTTCCTGATTCTTCAGTTTTCCTGTACTCTGATGCATTTTTTCCCTCTCCATTATTTGTTCATAATTTTCTAAGTTTGCAATCAGGGACACTAACATTAGTTATAAAAGTATTATGCCACTTATTTTATTTTCCTTAGTATATATACATTGTAAAAAGTGGGGTTTGTTGTGACCATTTCACACTGTCAAAAACTGTATATTTGTTGTGCTTTACTAAAACTAAGCAGGCAATTCCATGAGAGCAGATGTTTAACCCATCACATTCACACTTGTCCCATACTCCTGTCCTACCATAAGCCTGGAGGAATCTCTGCTCTTGGGAAGTAGAGGTCACAGGGTAAAACATTAGTCTTCCCAGACAGGATTGGTCAGTGAGAAGGTAGTAAGTACTTACACGTGTGGAACATGTCAAAAAATTAAAACTTTGACCATAAAGTTTATTGTGAAGTCTGGGACACTTTTGGGGTGAACACAATGGAGCAAGACTAGAGAAGGATGGCGGGCACAAAGGATGTGCACTCTGGTCCTGTACGCTATACCCTATGAGGGATGGCAGCCACAATGGGTGTAGACCTATGAAGCAAACCTCCTGACCAGACAGAAATAGACCACAGGGTATGGGATGAATCCCAGACATTCATGAGTATGGATGCTGTGTTCCCTATTCCCTCTCTCTGGGTCAGTGAAGACTAAGGAGGGAGCTTGGGTCAGACGGAGCAGTTCTTCCCTGGCCCTCTCACCTAGTAAGAGCAAGCAGGGGAAGAGGAAAGTGGTTATTTTAATGCTAGAACTCCCTCTAAAGGTAGGTTTTCTTCAGGACACCCAACCAAAGATAACTGAGAGTCATTTCCCAGTTATTCCATCCTAACTTCACAGTTTCTATGCCAAGCTGATGGTTCATTTTTCAGTTTCTATTTGTGAATTGGCACATCCTTTTCCTCCTATTGTCTGTCCTACTGTTGTTGGAGTGTTGGAGGAAAGGAGAAAGTGAGTCATTTCCCATTCTTTCTTTCATTTATTTATTTATTTATTTATTTATTTATTTATTTATTTATTTGAGTACACTGTCATTGTCTTCAGACACACTAGAAGAGGACATCAGATCCCATTACAGATGGTTGTGATTGATTGATTGATTGATTGATTGATTGATTTATTTGAGTACACTGTCATTGTCTTCAGACACACTAGAAGAGGGCATCAGATCCCTCTTCTAGATCACAAACAGATGGTTGTGAGCCACCATGTGGTTGCCGAGAATTGAACTCAGGACCTCTGGAAGAGCAGTCAGTGTTCTTAACCACTGAGCCACCTCTCCAGCCCTTCTTAATGTCTTATTAATGTTTCCTTACCTTCTTTCTCTCTGTCTGTGAGACCATCCGTGGGTCCCTGAGTTGAAGTATTGTGTGCAGTAGGAAGGCAGTGAAAGTGGGGATCAAGAAAAGTGCTGTGCTGAGCGGTGGTTTTAATCCCAGCACTTGGGAGGCAGAGGCAGGTGGATTTCTGAGTTCGAGGCCAGCCTGGTCTACAGAGTGAGTTCCAGGACAGCCAGGGCTACACAGAGAAACCCTGTCTCAAAACAAACAAACAAACAAACAAACAAACAAACAAACAAACAAAGTGCTGATATGGGACACAGAATATGTTGTCTCCAAAGAACAGTGTGGGGATGAAGCGGCTTCTTAATGCTCTCATCCAAAGGAAGCAAAACAAAACCACCGCCTAAACACCCAGCACACAGAGTTGAAACATGTGAGCCGAGACAAAAATTTTCACAAGGTTTTTCTGGATAATATAAATATTATTCAGCCAAAGAATATTTGCTGAGAACATAACAGTCACTTCGTTAAGAGCCTGGGATCAATATGGCATTCAAAAGCAGCAGCAGGAAACATAAGTTCTAGTGAGGACCAGAAGTTAGCAAAATTTTGTAGATAGAACATACCATACACTGGTACTGCTTGCCAGGCCACACAAGGCAGAAAAGAGATTCAGAGTGGAAGAGAAACTCACCTTTAAATAGGGTGTGAGGGGAGTGTTCAGTGAGGACTGGAGATGGCGTGAACATGTCTGGGAAAAGACCTCTGTGTGATGTAACACTGGATGGTCAAGACCTTGAAGCTGGTGTTTTCAATGTTGGGAGAACTAGTGATGGCCAATGGGACTGGACATGAGAGAATTACAGGGGACCAGAAAGAAAACAGGACTGTGTTGCAGTAAATCTTCAACCCAAATATGCCCCAGCAATGAAAACACAACTCAATTAATATGAATATAAGCTGTGCCTATGTAAGAGTGACAATACTAATCCTAATTTTATATCAATAAAAAATTCATACCAGTGAAAACATTAAATTTGTATCAACTAAATTCTGTAGCAATGTAAGATATAGCTATGTAATAGAACTGGGTGTTAGATTACAGGTGATACTGCCAGGCTCCTCCCAGGTACTTACCAGTGGCTTACATCACCACCTGCCACAATTCTGCTGCCAGATGTGGGTTGCACACCAGTAGCATACAAAAAAGACTGCTTGCAACTCCAGTTCTCGCTCTCTCTCCCTCTCCTCTCCCCCCTCCTTCTCCCCCTCCCTGTTCCCTGTCTCTCCTCCCATATGTTTGTTCGTGGCTGGCCTCTCTTTCTCTCTTTTGGTCCCTTCTTTCTGTCCTCCTGTGTTCCCTCTTCACTGACCTTATGGCTCTGCTCCCGTCTGTCTGCTCTACCCCTTCCTCTCTTCCTCTCTCCAGTCTGTCCTCTCTCCCCCTCTCTTCTCCAAATAGACCTCCCTTATATCAGGTCTGTCTCATGGCATGATTTCTCAGGGGGGCAACTTGGCATGAGCCCACCAGGTACCCCTGCCCATCTCCGCATTACATTTTATAACACTGGGTGGTGATGGGGGTGGGGTTTCTGATGAAGGTCTTTCATAATAAAAATTTCATTCTTACAAATATAGAGTTAATAGCCTGAGATAGGAACAGGCTATGCAATGATGGAAAAGCCAAACAAGGAATTCCAGAGGTGCTGGCATACACAGCATAACTAAATTAGGTTAAACCCGTTAGGGAACATTGCCACCCATGCACAGTGACAGTGACAAGTGCTGGTGTCAGGTGGGAAGTGGCAGCTGTGAAGGAGTTGGGAATGGGAATGTTTTAGAAGGGTCGGCAGGAGCTTCTGACGGACGGATGGGCGGAGGGACGGACAGGCGGACAGACTGAATGACCAAGTTATCGAAAGCTAGCCCTTGAAAGTAACTCCAGTGCAGTAACGTGCAACCAGACAGACCTGTCACTTACTGATGTGGGAAACGGGGTGATGTTGTCCCATGGACGAGGAAGACTTGTTCATGGCACCTTACCTAGGACAAGTTCATTCGAGGGCCATAGTGAAGGATTGTATTGGAATTCAGTGGCTCAGAGAAGTCTCACCTATTATGAAAGCAAACAGCCACATGGGGGCAGCAGAGAGCCAAGAAGCAAGAACCAGGCCTGCGAGTAAGAAAGGGATCTCTGGCTTTGAGTGTGTTTGCTTTTGGGTTTTTGGTTTTTTTCCTTGGTTGTATTTTGGGTTGTTTGGTTTGGGTTTAGATTTGGAGGGAGGGGATCTTACATAGCCCAGTTGTTACTGTCACCAGGATGACCTTGAACACCTGACCTTCCCGTCTGCACTTTTCAGAGCTCTCCCCAGCCATTCTTTATTGTTGCTATGGCTTAATACAGAAACCTCCCCCATGCATGGTCTCCTGCTTTGAATGCTTGCTGCTCCCCTCCCCCCGCTGCTGTCATTTCAGGAGGCTCTGGGTCCTTTAGGAGGTGGGTCCTAGCTGGCAGAAGGAAGTCATCAGTGATGGCTCTTTGAAGGTGACAAGCCAGCCACTGGTTCTATCCCCACTCTTTCTAATTTCTGGTCCACAAAGATGTTAACGGTCTGCCACACAGGTCTGCCTGCCACACCAGGGACTAAGTCACTCTGCCCAGGCTTCTGTGGTTTCTCTCACATCAGGCGCTCAATTAACCTCTCCTTCCTTAAACTGTCTTCTTTCGATACTGTTGCTAATTAATATGAATGCTTCCCAACAACTCACCAGTATGTCCTTAGTCAGTTGCAAATAGTATAAAAATAACTTTCATCTGTCTAATCTATGGAATAGCACAGCCAAGACAAACCTACTTAAGTTGCTAGCATGTATTTGCTTACAGTTGGATGAAATTGTCTTACAGCCTGGTATACAGTAACATGTATGCTATCTCGTGTAATATGTTACATATCTGTATGCAAAAGGAGAAAATGTGCAGGTAACTGTACAAATAATAGCCATGTGCCCTCGTGCTGCTAGGCAGGCTGAGAACTGTGGCTGACAACCGCCCCCCCCCCCAGAAGGTGTCATCACGTGAGGTTGCCTGGGGAAGGACCCAAATTCAACAGCTGCCTCGCTGTTTCTGCCGGATTCGCATCACTTCATAGCACTATCCAATGGAACCGCCATAATGGCTGAGATGTCTACAGTTATCACGACCACCGTGGTCATGCTGGGATTTGTACAAAGTGGGCCCTTCAGAAGGTAGTGAAAACCCAAGGCAGAGCATGTGGGCCACAATGGTGAGGACCTCAAAAGCCGGAGCAAGCAGCCCGTACAGGATAAAGTGGAGAAGAGGGAACCGGGCTGCTCTGAACCAAGCTGCTGGTCAAACTCTCCTAAGTTATGTATGCATCGTTTGTTTCTGCTGGCTTCTGCCACTCACAAAAGTTGATTCCAAGCTCTAGAGTCTGAGCGGCTCTCTAAGGGCTGCTTTCACCTGCTGTGCCCTCCACGTGGGACACCTCTCTTGGTTCTGCAGCCTGCTAATACCTCTGACCTTCTACACCCACGTGGACATCTCCCTTTTCTCCTAGTCTCTCCCATCTCCTCCTCTACTGCAGGAGCTGCAGGGCCGTCTGCAGCAATCTGGGACCCTTCCTTGCTTCCTCCCACTTGGAGCTCCCTAGGTTTCTCTGTGGCTCCTGGAACCTGCTACTATGCCCATTAGTACCTCCCACCACATGGACAACTTTCTACGCCCGATCTGATCTGAGTCTCTCTACTAAAGACACTGGCTCCCTTTTCCTCCCCTCCCCCCCCTCTCCTAGCTCCTCCCCACTCCCCTAGGAACCCTAGGAACCACAGCCCACCTGCAGTCCTGGCTCTCAGCTCCCTCTGTTGCTTATAGGAACAACCCCTCCCCCTGCACCCAGTGTTCTGCTTTTTAAAGCCTGTGGTAGAAAGTCACATGTTTGTTAGTGTTAGAGGATGGTTTTGTGTTCTGTGTATCCAGATGCAGATTTCTATGCTCAGACTTCTGGTTGTGGTCCAGATGAAGGCAGGGCCAACCATCTCTGGTCTCTATCTTATGTAAACATTGTTTTCCCTTACCCAGTTGGTCAGTGAAAAGCTGATCAGAGAATGCAGGACTTCTGATCCCAGAGGCTGGCCCATAGGAAACATGACATGCAGGTCACCAAGGGTTTCACCCTGAGGACCCACATGGAGCAGAGCAAACCCCGGTGAGTCTCAAAGACTGCGAGCGATGCAGGGCCTGTGCCTAGGATGTACATAGTTTAGAAGGTTAGAATAGATGAATATCTGCCCTCTCATAGTGCTTGAAACTTATTAATAAGCTGAATAGCCCAATCTGCATACACCCATCCTTCTGGACAAAGAGTGTTCATGCTTTTAACCCAAAACATTTCTGAGTCCCCAAGTTTTTACTATGACTATGACTCAAAGTCTACTGCCTTTTCTACAGTGTGGATTTCAGTACAGATTATAAGCAGTGGTAACTTTTTAATCTCTTTTTATAAACTTAGAAAATCTCTTGTAAGCTTCAGGGAGTCAACTTGAATCCAGCTCTTGCAGGTCAAATGGCCTCCAGATAAGTACTTCTGACAACAAGCATCCTAAGTTTTCCTGCCTATTCATAAGGGTGGTGACTCTCCCCTTTCCCCTGGTCTTGGGACTGAAAGTATAACAACGTAAAAACAGAATTCTAGGCCTTTAGGCCCAGGCTTGGGAATGTGGCCTTTGTAAAGGTATGCTAATCATAAAACACATAGCGACATTCCTCCACCCACCCGCTTCCTGGTGGAAGAGTGCTCATTCAAAGAAAGTCACCCAGAACCTGCAATGCAAATGTGCTATTGTTAGGGGCTCTTAGAAGCTGTCTTGAGAGTTAACAATTACCAGGTATTCCTTGTGACTCTTGTAACTTTACACTTCCTTGTGACTCTTAACTGGTATCTTTGGTATCTTCCAACAACGCCCTCCCCACTTCCTTAAGTTGTGGTTTCTTCCTTTAAATACCCCCTTACCCAGCTACTCGGGGCGCCACGGTCCTCTACCCCTGCGTGGTGTATGACCATGGGCCTGAGAGCGCTCTTGAATAAAAATCCTCTTGCAATTTGCAGCAAGACCCGTTTCTTGTGGGTGATTTTGGGGTGTCGCCTCTCCTGAGTCAGAACGTGGGGGAGCCCTCACGTTGTGGGTCTTTCAGGACTCCCTCCCCAACTACCAGAACTGTGGGTCTAAAAGTTTCAAATGCACACCTAGATAAAAAAAAGTTCCCCCAAACTTCCTAAATTTACCCTTTCTCCCTAGTCTACCTGTCCTAGAAGATTTAAAATCAATTACAGACTGCTCCAGTGCCAGCTCCAGGTACCCCCTTAAAAAACTCTGCACCCCGGATAGCTTCAAAGCTTCAAAGCAGCTAGCACAAGGTGGTCCAGTCTCACAGACTGCTAGAAAATGCTACCTGCACTTTCTTTGTCCCAGATGGTCCTTCTGGGCCTGGTCAGGAAGTGAAACAACCTTCTCTTCCTGGATTTGGTCAGCATGCCAGCTTCTTTGCCCCACCCCCATCCCCAACCTACCAATCAGCAACAATGTCAGCAGGAAGTAGAATCAGCTCCTTATTATCAACCAAAAGGCCGGTATGTTAGGTTTCAGCCTTTTGACCGAGATGCCTATTTAACAATTCAAAATGGATCTGACCACCAGGTTTTCCCTGAATCCCTCAGTCCTGCCTGTTACTGGGCTGGCATACTACCCCACCACCCACTATCACCCCACCCACCACCACCCTCTGCCCCATGACCCCACCACCAACTCTCAAGCTTAGGGGGCTGGGCCACTCTTCCCTAAATAATTCAACTCTTTTGGTTACCCTCTCTCTTTGCACCTTTGGGCCTCCTGGCTGCTACACCTGGATGCTTCTCCCCTCTCTCTTACATTCAGCAGAGTATGCTCTTACCACTCTGGACTCTCCCAGATGTCTCTGCCTCTGACTACAATTTCCCTTTTATCTACAATAAAATTTCTCCTACAACTTACCTAGGACCAGCCAGTTATGTTGCTTTCGTTTTTATTTCTGTTTTTCATTCCATTGATTTTTGCCAATCTTTTCTGTCCTGCTCTGATCCTTATTTCTCCACGTCATCTCAGACTGATTTTGTTTTTCTGTCTTCAAGTTTGTAAACTGTGTGGTGGGGACGTGGTGGGGGGTGCTGAACCCTTTTAAAGCATCGGGGCTCTTTACCAAGTCCACCTTTTCTTGTATTTCTTTTAATTAGGTATTTTCTTCATTTACATTTCAAATGCTATCCAAAAAGTCCCCCATACCCCCCCTCTTGTATTTTTAATACAGTCATTTAAAGCTATATATTTCCATCAGGCCTACCTCAGCCGCAGTTCATTCATTTGGATGTTATGTGATTCACCATCATTTGGTTTCCAGCTCCCTTTTTGATCCTTCTTTGACCTTGTAGACCCTCATGGGGAAGGAGACAGAGGAGAAGGGGGAAGAGAAAGAGAGAGAGTCCACATGCAGGGAGAGAGATGGGGATAGAGAGACCAAAATGTCTACATTATATAGGTAAGAGCTTCAGGGGTAGGGGTAGGGGAAGCCCAGCCCCTCAGCTGGAAAGTTCAAGGCAGAGGGCAGGTATGCCAGCCAGGTCCCATAACAGGTAGGGACTAAGGAATGCTGGGAGAACCTGGAGGTCCCTTGTCCTGGGTCTGAATCCCAACACATATGTCATTAAACTTTATTTTTATCCATTCCCCTCCCCCATTGCCATTCCCATGACCCCTTCCCCACAGCCAGCTCCCTCCCTTTCCCCAGTTAGTTCCAATTTCTGCTTTTGTATTGCGTGTATTCCACTACCATCTCTATTTCCCACTGGCCATAAGAGCACTTCTTTTTTCACGATCCCCTTTCTGGTTTCATGACCAACAAATTCATCCTCACATGTAAGTGTACACACACACACACACACACACACACACACACACACACACACACACACACACACCATTTTAAATCTAGGCTTCACAAATGAGAGAATCACAATGTCTAATAACGATGTTCTCTCATATGCACATCACAGTTGAAGCTGGCCTTCCCAGAATGCCTCAGGAAAGGGCTTGAGATGACTCTTCAGCAGCCCTCTCTTGCAAGTGAGTCAGATGGGACACACGGACCACATGTCACTCTACTCCAGCAAGGTTTCCTCTGGCTCAGCTAGGTAATCTAATTCTTGTCTTTACTTTTGCCAAATTGTAACAGGCACATGTTCAGTGCCGTCTAATTCATTTTTTAATTTTTGTATTTATCGTTGCTGTTGTTATTACTTGTGTATGTGCTTTGTTGTTTGTGGGGAGGAGGTGGATAGTTGTGCCATAGCACACGTGTGAATGTCAGAGAACAATGTTGCGGGATTGATTCTCTCCTGCCTCCTTTACATGGGTCCAGGGATTTGATTTCAGGTCTCCAGGCCTGTGGGGCAAATGCTTTTTACCCACTGAGCCATCAACCACCAGCTGGCTAACTGATCTTTCAAAACCCCTCTGACACTCCATCAGACCCTGAGGAGAAAAAATGGTGTACCACACGTGTCCCCTTAGAGGACACCTTCTAGCTTCTCCTTCTAAGTGTTTCATTACAAAAACCCAAACCCAACCCTTTCACACCCTCCAGGAAGAGAGCACTGAACAGCCACGTGTTTCTCCACCACCTTGTTTGGAATTCCAGGGTGATTGCCTTGAAATGGAGAGACTGTGGCCTTGTCTCAGGCCAAATGGGAAGAAAGGATAGGTCCTGTCTAAGTTTCTGCTACACTCACCACAACAACGTCAGCCTCAAGAATGGGATTTATCGGTGAACTTGCATCTGAGCCTTAAGTCATAAAGGAAAGACACTTCATCCCAAAGGCAAAAGAAAAAAAAAAAAACAAAAAAACAAAAAAAAACCAATCTGATGAGTTACCGGTATTGAAAAAATGAAATATAAAGTAGAAAGGTCCAGCTCAATCTCTCCACAGTGAGACCTGGAAGTCGGGGTGTCTCCAGGGTGCCAAGACTTTGATCTCACTGTGTCCACTCACCCAACTCAGCCTAGAATATCAGGATTCCCCCTACCTCAATTATCACATTATTTACACCCCTCCTTCTAGTCAGTATATGCAGGAAGATCCTGACTATGTGAATGTAGCTAAACCCCAGACCCCTCGCCTCACTTCAGCTCCCTCCACTCCTCTCTATGCCTGCCAGGGAGTAGGGATGCTCCTCTCCAGATCACTTAGGGGTCAGCAACACCATACTCCATGTTTATTCCAAAGCAAACGCTCCTGTTTCCATCACCACCTCCTGAACCCCGACCGCCATCATGACCTCCTGTTTTCATCACCACCTCCTGAACCCCGACCGCCATCATGACCTCCTGTTTCCATCACCACCTCCTGAACCCCGACCGCCATCATGACCTCCTCTGGGATGATGACAGAGACTCCTGGAGGTGAGAGCTCAACCTTGATCTCTCCACAGTCAAGCATAGCGATCCTCCATTGGGGAGCTCTGCCAGGCCATTCCTCTACCCAACCTGCTTTCTGCCTCCCTTGAGGAAAAAAAGCAAACTCATATGTTAGGCCTTCTTGGAAGTGACTCCAGTTTCCTCTCTACCGCTCTTCATCCTCTGACTTTCCCTACTTTCCTTAGTTCCCATCAGATTGCTGCCGTTTCTACAACCAGCTCTTCTCACATTAGTGTGCTGTACTCCTAACTGCAGATTCCCCCTTGACCTCTTACTCATCGTGTTCTTTCCTGGGTCTTCTCCTATGTCACTACTTCATCTTGTCACCACCTCCTGGGCATGTTGCACTTTCCCACAGGTAAAGTTGTAGTATGCCTTTAACCGTGTTCTCATATTTATAGACCATTCTTTATTTCAGCGAGGAGAGTGTTGAGATGATAAATGAGAAAAAGAATTAGGAGATAGTGATGTCTAAGACTCATCTTGTTATTACAAACTTTTTTTATTGGTACAAATGGATCAGAAACAGGTTATCTCTTAACACAGAGGCAGGTGGTATGTTATTGCTGACTATTATCAAGAATAATAAATCAACGAACACAGGAAACAGGGTATGAGCAAAAAACAATTCATGCATGGTAGTAATCTCTAGAGGGAAGCAATGGACTTCCTTCATGGGATACACTTCTGTGGAGCTTAGGGAAGAGCTGGCCTGGGAGTTTGGTGGAAGGACAACCAACCCCATTGCCAATTTGGACACACAATTTGAAATCCATTCACTGTTTGGCTAGGCAACATTTACTGTTTCTATCTTTCTCAAGAGATGTTTAGCATCGTCAACCACTATGTTAAGGAACTGTGTGCGCCTATAATAGACTTTTAAAGCCTGGAAGGCAGAAGATTCAGGGCCTCCTTTCACAGCACAAAAAGCTTCAGCAGCACTCGTAGCTTGTGCTATTATGCTGTTATCCTTTACAAGGGACCAGAAATCCAAGCACTTAAGTTCCCCCTTGATGTCTGCCAAGGGTGCGCCCAATTTTTCAGCAATCTCTTTAATCGATTGATCATCCAAGCCAAAATAGCTTCGGTAATCCTTCAAGCACTGTTCTTGTTCAGGCAAATCAAAGCCCTTAAAGAAAGTCATGAAGGGGATGAAGCTCACAGCTGCTGACTTCAAGGCCTCCAGCCAGATCTTCTCCCGAAGAAAATGTTTCTTTAGCTCAATGGAAGCATCAGAGATATTGGGCAAGAGCAGGGCAAACATATGACGCTTGTGCCCAGGGAGCTCCTTTAGCAGAGTCTCTTCCAGCTCGGGGAAGTCAAACGTACCCAGATCCAAGTTGGAGATCAGGAAGATGCGTGGTTCAGTCACCCCAGTTTTGATGAGATTAGTCACACAGTAGTCTCGAATCTGCTGAAGGACTTTCTCCTTCTTGAAAGCTATGGGTTTGGCTTTCTGTTCATTATATAAGTCACTATCCACCTTGGTTCTAACAAAGTAGAACTTCTTCCCAGCATCCTTTATTTTCTGAGCCAGGAGAGCATCATTGAGGCTGAAGCGGGAAGAAGAAATGATGATGAAGAAGTCATAGTTGGCAAATCCCACTTGGTCTAGATAAGTGTCTGTGTGGAAATTGGGTGTCCCAGTCCCAGGCAGGTCCCAGAAGATCACTTTGGGATATTTTGGATGTTGATAGGGGGTTTTACACATAGTGGTCTCCACAGTCCCAACATCAGCGGATTCATCTGCTTCGTGGCCCAGCCCTCGAAGGGCATTTATAAAACTGGACTTGCCAGTCCCAGACTGCCCGATCACAGCCACCTCCAGGATAGCATTCTCTGCAGCACTAATTGCTTTCTGAATCTGGCTCATGACATCAGAGAGATTTCCCTCCTGGAGGGCTTTGTGAATACCAGTGAGGGTTTCTGGAGAGAGCATGCCTCCTGCCTTACTGATTAATGCAGAGTACTGAGGCAGAAACTCCTTAGCTAATTGTTGGAAATTATTTTCTGAAGCACTCTTCAGGAAGGCTGAGATGAACTGATCCATGGCAGTTACCGGGGAAGCTCTGTGAGAAGGGAGAAAGACCAAAGAGGTAAGGAGAGAGGATTGATAAAAGAGAAACCTGCCCCTCCAGACATACTAGCCCCTGTGGGCCACTCCTGTCCTCACAGGGTGGTTCATGCCACTGTAACTCATTTATATTACAGGAGAAGACACACTTATTCTCTTTCTTATTGGTTTCTGTGTCTCAGATTCAGGAGAGGGTAACCACCCCTTGCACTGTCAGAATAATGATCCCAAAGATGTCCACATCAACCCCCGCCCCAGAATCTGTGAATATATAATTTACACAGCAGAAGTGAGTTGGCTGCTGTGAATAACAGTTTTCAGGTAGGGCTAATATTTTGCATTATTCAGATAAACTCAAGCGCAAATTTAATTTTGAACTAATTTTAGATTTCTGGCTTCCAGAACTAAAAGAGAATAAATTTCTGTTGTTTCAATTGCCCCATAGTAACTGCCCATACTCATGGAGTTATAACAGGAGCTATATCCACACAAGTGCACAATGGCCAGTGGTAAAATCAGCATACTCAACACCCCAAATCCACTAACACATTAGCGTTCCTAAGAAAAGACAAAGGGTTTATGAATGGAGAACAACTGTCTCCTTCCTCATGCAGATCCTTCAAAAACAATGTTTAGGACAAGAAAGAACTACTTTTAGCTCTCAAACAAAACAAAATAAAACCAACACATTAGTTTTATTATATCCTATAACCCTGACTAGTCAGAAGGCTGAGGCAGGAAAGCAGCAAGTTCCAGGCCTACCTGGCCTCCAGAAGGAGTTCACGAGCAGCTTGTGCAAATTGGGAAGACTACTGCAAAATTTAAAACATAAAAATCAAACCATCCTTAGGCTGCTGACAGGGGCCCACTTGATGCTGAAAGTCACCCCTGTGATTGCCCGGGACAATGGGAGGCCTCCATTCCAGGCCAGGCTTTCCTCCATGTGTCTGTGCCAGGGCCTCTACTGCCAATGCAGATCTGAATAAGGTAAGAATACTGGCTCACATGCATGAACTCTGCCTATGACTTTCTGAACAAGGAATGGACCCAGAAGCTGCTGAAGCAGGAGGAGAAGCTGCTGAAGTGGGAGAAGCTGCTGAAGCAGGAGAAGCTGATCTTCTAAAGGAGTTCTACTGAGATGTACCAAGCTCTGCAAGAAAAGCTGAAGGTTTCATTGCAGCCTAGAGTGTGCAGTGAGATGACTGCATGCAGCGGTGTGGAAGATGTTTCTTCTCAGAGGAAGTGTAAAGCTGTGGTGGTGTAAGTTAGTGGGATGTGGGTGGCAGAGAAAACTAAAAGATGTATCTCCTGTGAGTCCTACCACTGTTTTCTTAATGACCCCACTGTGCCTTATTACTGTGTGTCATGTGTTCCTCCTTCATAGTGATAACCTGTCTGCCAGACGTATACCTCTACTGTCCTTGAACCTTCTAATGATGTTAACATTTCCATCATGAAACTGAGAACTTAATGTTCTCCACCGCTGTGGACTCTGCTGCATTGGACTGAAAAGCTGACAGGATGCCAGAAACCACCTGTGAATTTTGTCTATTTCCCTTTGGGCTCCACAGTCTTTTCAAGTTAAAAGCACAGAAAACATTTCTCCCACTCTGCTCTTTAGCAGAAAAATACCTACAAAAACCAAAAACCAAACCAGAACAAAGTAGTTAACTGGTGTAAACCAGAACATGCTTAAGTTAAGAACGAAAACTTCTAGAAGCTTCTATTTTAAAAGCAATGTCAGTGTTGAGATTAGTGTTACTTGTAGTTTGAACCACCTAATCTATTGAGGATTTTAATAGTTCTTCTTTCTAAGCTTTATATCCATAAAAGCCCGACAGAATAATGTATAAAGTGAAATTTACAACATTCAAAACTCCTTTTTATGTCTATTGCATAAAAGTACATGGAATGCTTACCTAATAATTTTGTACTAAAAAATAAAGTTATTTTCATGACTTTCCAACTTTCCTCACCCTTCCAACTCCATCCCTTCTTTGTTTCTCCTTTGAGAAAACAGACAGGTAAATGAAAAAAAGACAAACAAGGGTTTTTAAACTCTACAAACTAACAACAAAAGAAGAGTAACTAAAAGAAATGCATATGTGTGTGTGTGTGTGTGTGTGTGTGTGTGTGTGTGTGTGTGTGTGTGTGTGCACATGGGTATGCACACGTACACACACACATAAACACACACACATCGTAAGAGCTCAAACTTGTAAAGCATAATATACAAGTGGTAAGCGTTTTTTTGATTATTTTTTAAGGCCAAATAAAGCAATATGTGACAAAAGTAAGTCAGGAAGTTCCTTTTCTGTTGGCTATCTACGCTGGGCATGGGCCTGCCCTTCAGAGAGTTTGCATCCCCACGCAGACTCTTCTGGAAAAACTAAATTTTCCTTTTTGAGTGGTTGTTAACTGGAGATAGCTCTGTTGGGACTAGAGCCCATGCCTACTTCCTCATCACAGTGCTGGAAGCCCAACCGGCTTGAACCTATGCAGGCTCTGTGCATGCTGCCACAGTCTCTGAGTTTGTGTGTGCATCAGTTCCTTTGTGTCTTGAAGACACTGTTTTCTTTAACCTAAATCTTCAATGGTTATTTAATCACAAAACAAGTTTTTTTTTTTCATTTTCATTTTTTTTAACTCATTCACTTTATATCCCACTCACTGCCCCCCTCCTGGTCACCCCCTCCCACAATCCTTCCCCCATTTTCTCTCCCCTTCTCCTCTGAGCGGGTCTCCTTCTCCTTACTATCCCCCATCCTTGCACTTCAAGTCTCTGCTAAGCTAGGCTCTTCCTTTCCCATTGAGGACAGACAAGGCAGCCCAGCTAGAAGAGCATATTCCACATACAGGCAACAGCTTTTGGAATAGTCCCCGCTCCAGTTGTTCAGGAGACCACATGAAGACTGAGCTGCACATCAGCTACATATGTGTAGGGAGGCCTAGGTCCAGCCCATGTCTGTTCTTTGATTAGTAGTTCAGACTCTGAGAGCCCCAAAGGTCCAGGTTAATGGACTCTGTTGGTCTTTCTGTAGAGTTCCTATCCCCTTTCGGGCTGTAGTTCTTCCTCCAAAGAGTCCCTAAGCTCTATCTACGGTTTGGCTGAGGGTGTCTGCATCTGTCTGAGTCAGCTGCTGGGTGGAGCCTCTCAGAGGGCAACTTGCTCCTGTCTGCAGGCAAAGGCATTCCATATTTTCTGAAGAAGCAAGAATTTTCACTTCAGTAAACAAAAACCAATGAAGTGTGCATCAGGAATTTTAAGTATGCCTTTCTAAAATAATAGTGCTTTTATTTCTATCCTAAGCTATAACCCACCAAAGTGATTTTTCAAAGATAAATTCTAGAAAATCCAGAAAAGTATTGGTTCAGCTTTGTTTCTATAGCAGAATCTCAGTGGGTTTTTGTTTTGCAATACTAACCGGGTTTTAATCTGTTTTACTGATTCTTGAATTGTATATTATCTGACACCATTTCAGTGATGGTGGAATGGTCTGGAGAGTTGGGTCAGTAGTTAAGAGCACACACTGCTATTCCTGAGGACCCAGATCAGGTCCCAGCACTCACAGTCTATAATTGTAGCTACAGGGGTCTGACGCTTTTTTCTGATCACACCAGGCACACACATACGCATAGGCAAAACACGTAAACACATAAAATGATAATAAATCGATCTTTAAGTGATGTTACAAGCATTCACTTTTCTTGTAGCATTTTGGTATAGTGGAGCTATTGATGAGACTTAGAATGTTTAAATAATCACTAGCAGATGCCATACAGGAAGAACTAAAGTGGGCAAGGAAGCTTCCTGGAGACAGCCCATGGTTTAGCACAACTGAGAGGGATGTACCTCAAAGAGGCACTGCCTGGGGGGTGGGCTTCATCTCTGGATTACTTCTTGCTGCTACTATGCTTTCTCATTGCTATCTTCTTCCTGAATATTGACTGCATGGTGTGAACGGGCTTGGGGAGACCCTCCCTGTCCATAGTCCAGCGTGATTTCTTCATGGGAGACAGCCACTCTATTAGGCAACTTTCCTGCAGATCAATGAAGATGAACTTTCATAGAATAATGTGGTTTAGATGAATTAACGATCTTACAGAATTCCTGATTTGCTTTAAATAGTCATAGGAAGTTAGGGCAGTTGATAAGGGAGATTAGGGAATAGTTTAGGATGTTTTGCCAGCTGCTTCCTAGCAGAAAACCTACAGAACACATAAAATTAAAAAACACATTCCTGGTTACTATGAAATGTTTGCTAAGCTCAAAAAACAAGAATAAAGCAAGCCTGGCTACTAAGGCTCATGAGTTTCACCTACAGGAGACAGACTAATAATTGAGGTTCAGTCCCCACGGTTAAAACTGAGCTTCTGTGTTTGTTGTAAAGTCTACTTTTCTGATCTTATAAGTTTGCTGATGAGTTCTTGGTGTGCACCTTGAGGACTTCGTGATGCGCAGCATGCAGACTGAAGAGATTCTCTTTTTTTTCCCCAATGTCTTAAAGAAAGTAAAAATTCTATGTGGTTTAGATGAATTAACGATCTTACAGAATTCCTGATTTGCTTTAAATAGTCATAGGAAGTTAGGGCAGTTGATAAGGGAGATTAGGGAATAGTTTAGGATGTTTTGCCAGCTGCTTCCTAGCAGAAAACCTACAGAACACATAAAATTAAAAAACACATTCCTGGTTACTATGAAATGTTTGCTAAGCTCAAAAAACAAGAATAAAGCAAGCCTGGCTACTAAGGCTCATGAGTTTCACCTACAGGAGACAGACTAATAATTGAGGTTCAGTCCCCACGGTTAAAACTGAGCTTCTGTGTTTGTTGTAAAGTCTACTTTTCTGATCTTATAAGTTTGCTGATGAGTTCTTGGTGTGCACCTTGAGGACTTCGTGATGCGCAGCATGCAGACTGAAGAGATTCTCTTTTTTTTCCCCAATGTCTTAAAGAAAGTAAAAATTCTCCGACCTACAGTTCTCTAGTTAACTGTATATTTACTTTTCTATGAAAAGAGTATAAGAATAGATACATGGCTAACTATGTAGAGGAATAAGAATTGTGTTGAGTTAGAATAATGTGATGTCTACCTCCTTTCATGTAACCGCAAATGCTGCCTGCCAAAGGAAATTGGCTGTTAAAAAGTATCTGTCTCACTCAAATTCTGTTCATCTGTAATAGAAAAAGCTGAGTGATCAGATGTGGGATTTAGACTTACTTGTTTTTTAAAAAAATATGAAACTTGTAATCATTTGTGTAATTAAAATTCATGATTAAGAAGCCATTGTGTTGTGAGTTCCTTGCTTCATCCACCAAATGTGTGTGTGTATGTGTGTGTGTGTGTGAGAGAGAGAGAGAGACAGACAGACAGACAGACAGACAGACAGACAGACAGACAGACAGTCAGACAGACAGAGACGAAAGAGAGCCTATTTTATATTAGTCACCAACCCTGGATTACTGATCTCACTGTTGGAGCTGGACTTTGACAAATGAACTTCTCTGCTGTTATTAAGCAAGCATCAGCTTTTGGCTAAGTACAGTGCTAAATGCACAAGGTACTTGGGAGGTTGAAACAACTGTGAGTTCAAGGCCAGTCTTGGCTACATCAGCAACATAATGAAACCTTGCCTTTAAAAAATGGCTTTGGCCCAGTATAAGGGAATGCCAGGGCCAGGAAGTGGGAGTGGGTGGGTTGGGGATCAGTGTGTGTGTGTGTGGGGGGGTTATAGGGGACTTTGGAGATAGCATTTGAAATGTAAATGAAGAAAATATCTAATAAAAAATGGCTTTGACTATTTTTCATGTTTTTAAAAACTCATGGCGTCTCTACCAAAGAAACTGAAGGGTTACTCTCAACAGACCACATTAGGAGACAACAATTTGTAATCAAGAAAAGTACACACTGCACATTATTGATAAGACCAGAATGTATGCTTTCTAACTACAAAATATATATGGACTTTTAGATCATTAGAGTTGATAGTCTTATTTCTGGTTGTGTAGATTATTTACAAATGAAACAAAAGAGGGGAATGTATTAAGAAAGTATCTTGCTTATAGGAAATTTTACTATAAAAGTTCTTAAATGTAACCTATTTTAATGCATACTTAAGTAAAAATTTTAAAACCAAACAACACAATCGTCATTTCTATCATGTGTCAGGGACCAAAGTAAAATCATTTTGTTGGTAATGAAAAGTAAAAATGGGGCCAGAAAGATGGGTCGAAGGGTAAAACCACTTGTCCTACAAGCCTGGTGACCTTTAATCCCTGGGACTCACATAAAAGGCCAAATATGAGGCACATTGGTAATTTCCCCAATCCTCCTTTGAAATAAGAGCCTTAGGAGAGCGCAGCCTGAAGCTTGCAGGTTAGTTACCTAGAGTCTACAGCATAGCCATGGAAACCAGACATACCCACCTCTGTAAGGTAGACGGAAAGTCTAACTCTCCAAAACTGTTTTCTGACCTCTGCACATGTGCATGTGATCACACACACACACATGCACACACAGACAGACACTCACGTATGTATGCACACACACACATACATAAATACATTTTTAAAGTAAAAATATAAAAAATGAAAGGGCTTGGAGTGCAGCTTAGTGGTAGAGCCCTTGCATAGTCCAAGGTTTATAATGCCAAAGGTCCAATCTCAGTACAAAGAAGAAAGAGGAGACAGAGGGTAAGGAAGGGGGTGGGGGAGAGAAGCAAGGGGGAAGAAATACAGGGAGAAAAAACAGGAATGGGAGGAATAATTATTTTACTTCTGATTACTAATTGTGTATGGTGAACATTAGAACAAATAGAGATCTTTCAGCATCTTAAAAGAAACCAGCCACGCTTTCTCTCAAGTATGTTCTGTAAGTGTGAGGATGGAGGTTAACGTGCTGTCTCTTATGGAGCAGGATGGACATCCTTAGACCTCAGCAAATCAGCTTTACTCGTGTGTCCATGATGAAACATTACTTAGATTTTTGTTAATTATGTTTGTGGTCTGAAGTGTTTAACTTTTGAGCTGGATTCCTTAGTAGACCAAATTAAGATGGCTTTGCATGTACCAGTCTTAGAAGTAAACACAAGTTAAAACAGCTTGACAGAGGAATTCCCCAAGTGGCTTGTTTTCCAAAGTCCTGAGAACAAAACCCTACGTTTCCCTAGGTCTTGTAACTCAGCAAGGATTGTGAATGGAAATAATAGTGCCCGATCACATTCTGTTTAAAAGGTAAATACAGGGCGAGACGGGCTGGGCGGGATTGCTGGAGGGTCGTGGGCGGTGTGCAGGAGACGTGTCAGCGGGCAGCAGCTGCAGCCAGACTCCCAGCTGGGCAACCCCCACTCACCAAGTAGCCCTCGATGAGGCCTGCAGCTCCCGCCCAGGCACTACAGCACCACCCCCAGCGGCACACACATAACCCGGATCATCTATGACTGGAAATTCCTGATGGAGTGTCAGAACTCACCTGTTGCCAAAACACCCCCAAAGGACCTGCCAGCCATTTCTGGGTCACTAGCCCTACCAGTGGTGAGCCTCCCATGCAAGCCAGCCAGAGGCACCACCTGCACAGCAGCCCGGAAGATAAGCGGGCAGGCGGTGAAGTTTGAGATGGACATTTAAGGGACCATAGGACGCAGTGATGTTTCTGGGGCCCCTTGGGCCCTTGGGAAGAGAGCCACAGCAGTCAGGCCTTGTACCAGGCAGACACTGGGTGTGGATCGGCCACCCAGTCCTGCTCTTCACTCAGGGCACGCGCTCTGCCTTCCATTTTGTGAACACCAGCACATACCTCCTTGTGCCTCTGTTGATAACAGAGCTGCTACTGCAGGGGAATGACTCTCACCCACACCCTCCCTGCATCGAGCGCCAGTGAGTGGACACAGAGGAGTCTGTCAGAATGATCCAGCAATTCTAGCCCTAGCCTCCGGTGCACACCCACCTTTCCTTAGGTTGGGGTAACTGAGAAAAACCACCCTTTTACTTCTTTCCCTGAGAGGAAATAAAAGCCACATTTACCCTAGGCCCACAGCTGGACCCTATCTAGAAAAAAAAAAAAGTAAATACAGATGAGATTTTTTAAAAAGGGAGGGGAGGGAGGAAGGAAGGAAGGAAGGAAGGAAGGAAGGAAGGAAGGAAAGAAGGAAGGAGAGAAAGAAAGAAAGAAAGAAAGAAAGAAAGAAAGAAAGAAAGAGAGAAGAGAGAAGAGAGAAGAGAGAAGAGAAGAGAAGAGAAGAGAAGAGAAGAGAAGAGAAGAGAAGAGAAGAGAAGAAAAGAAAAGAAAAGAAAAGAAAAGAAAAGAAAAGAAAAGAAAAGAAAAGAAAAGAAAAGAAAAGAAAGCAAAGCTGGCAGGGTTATGCCATACTCTCTGGTGGTGAGATCCGGCCACATTACACTGAGCATGGTACGTTTCCTATGAGAGTCACCCATAAAGACTCTGCTCAGTCCAAACTTACTCAGAACTCTCACAGAACAACTGGCACCAAAAGGCAGTTCCAGACCCATGACTCCTATCTGTGATAGACCGGTGACATGACCTGCTGCCTATCCAAGCCAACTCTGCCCTCTTCCCACAAAGCCAAAACCTAGGTCACACCAGGTGCAAAGGCTTTTCGCACTCACCAGATCCAAGAAGTAGAAAATACCGGGTCTGTTTCTCACTGCAGCCCACAGCACAGCCACCACCAACGGCACGGGTCTGCCGTCCTTCAGGAAAGTCTGAAGCAATGAGCCCTAGCAGAGAAAAAAATGAAAGATATATTTGCAGGAAACAAAAGTGAAACTAAAGCTCTTTCTGTGTTTCCCCTGCAGCATAAACATTTCCAGGAAAAAGAAAAGGACTTTAACTTGGTCAGAGAATGAAAGAAGACTGGAAGATTCAAGGCCAGGAAGACATTTCCACTTGGCCTGTGAAGGGTCACTCGGCCAAGACATCAGGGGAATGAGTTCTCTGAAGCCAAAGGATTCCTGGGGACAAGGATGAAAGAGATGAGGGGTTTTCCAAAGACTCCAGCGAATGACTGAAACACACTGTCCATCCGGAAGGACTGTGCCATGCGTCTGCCTCCTTGTCCTTCTCAGGAACACTGTGGCTGACTAACCTCATTTCAGCCCCAAGGCACCCATGAACCTGGGGTCTCACAGGATCCAGAGCCACCAAGACAACTCAGGAAAGAGAGTAATGGAGTCTTCCTAGTTTCCTTTCTCATTTTATCTACCTCAGGATTCCCTCATGAGAGCGTAGTTTGGCACAAAGTGAAGACAGGTTTTCCAAAAACATCATTTGATGCAATGAGATAATCCCTCACAGGTTTTGTTGGTTTTAACGTTTATCACCATGGAGGAAAGACATTTGCTGCCATGTTGGGAAAAGAAGCTGTTGCTGACATGTTCTGTCCTTAGTGAAGTCTGTCTCTGAACATGGATGGTTTGGGTTATATTGACAGTGTTTCTGCATAATTTTTTTTGTTTTGTTTTGGTTTGGTTTTTGTTGTTGTTGTTGTTGTTGTTTTGTATTTTTGAGACAGGGTTTCTCTTTCTCTGTATAGCCCTGGCTGTCCTGGAACTCACTTTGTAGACCAGGCTGGCCTCGAACTCAGAAATCTGCCTGCCTCTGCTTCCCGAGTGCTGGGATTAAAGGCGTGTACCACCATGCCCGGAGTTTCTGCGTAATTTTAACACATGTAATCAGATATGAAGAACAGATTACATGCTCCTGTTAATTAAAATGGTGTCTTTTTTTTCCAGCTCTGTGTGATTTGAGTTTATTCTCCATTTGAATGGCTGGGTGAGTGCAGAGAGTGGGAGGTTGATACCGTCCATGGTCTATGGGTCCGATTTTTGATTATCTAAAGGCACACAGTGATTCTGTCTCCTTCTGTACACAGACGTTCACATGCTTAGTGGATTCTTGTATGAGAACCAAGTACATCTTTCTTGGTTTCTATATGAGAGTCAAAATTTAGTTCTGAACATTGAAATCTTGGGGTATAGTGCCTGGCTTCCAGATAACTGAAGCCGTGACTCAATTATATGGCAATGTGTCACAGATTCACCATGAAGATACTCTGAGGTATGAAAAGGGGAGAAAGGGCACCATCTCTCTTTATCACTATGAGAGCAGGAGACCGGTGGAGAGCATTCCTCAGCATCATGGGGCTCCCACGGTACAGTGGGACAAGAGAAGGGTGAATGAGCTGGAGGTCTGAATGTCCAGGAGAAACCAGATCTGCTTAATTCAGAGCTAAGACACCTGCAATGTCCCTGAGAAGGACACTATGGGTCTCTCTTTAGTTACAAAGCAAATGGTGAGTGACCACATCATCCTAGGTCAAGGACAAAGCTGTGTGTTCATTCATGTGTACACATGCTGGACCCATACATGCATGCATTTCTATGAGCTGGTATATGTATCTATGTGTGTGATAGGTATGTGTTCCTATGTGACAGATGACCCAGTAGACATAGCCAGTCACAGAACTCTGCATTTAAAATGTGTAGATGTGTGACATAGATCCTGCACTTCCTTGGAATAGTGACATACTGTGGTAAATTGTTAATAATCAAACCAGAAAAAAAAACAAAAACAGAAACATTGTCAAGCACAGGAGGAAAGGGGCAGCCAAGAGAAGCAGCTTGCTAGGCATTCTGAACTTGTTTATCTTCCACTCTCCACAGGGGGCCTCTGCAGTGCCATAGAAAGAAAACGGACACAGTTGTGCTGTCAAGTCTCAAGTTATTTACTTTCCTTTTGCTCCTGCTATCAATTTTGAAAGCAGGGTCTTGGGTGTTTCAAGCTTTGTGTGACTCACAGAGGGTGTGTGTGGCACATACAGAAGTGGGTCAAGGTTTCTGAGCATGAAATCTCTCATGCTAAACATGACTGGATCACTAGTCACCTCCATCAGCCAAGCACTGTTCAGAGACAAGACCCAAGAAAAGTCAGAAATGCTGAAGCCAGCTCTAGTGGGAGTGGTGTATCCTGACTAGTGTTGTTGTGTTACTTGACACAAGCTAGAATCATTTGAAAAGAGGGAACCACAACTCAGCAAATACCTCCATAAGACTGGCCACTAGGCAAGTGTATAATGCATTTTTTCTTTTTTCTTTTTCCTTTTTTTTTTTGTTTTTCTTTTGTTGTTGTTTTTGAGATAGTGTGTCTCTACATAGCTCTGACTGTCTTAGAACTCGCTATGTTCACCAGATTGACCTTGAACTCACAGAGATCCCTCTCTGCCTCCTGAGAGCTGGGACTGAAGGCATACCTCACAATGCCTGTCATGCATTTTTAAATTAATGATTAATGTAGGATAGTCCAACTCATGATAGATAATGCCTCCCCTGGGCTAGTGGTCCTGGGTGCTATAAAAAGCAGACCAAGCAATCCAGGAAAGAACAAGCCAGTGGGTAGCACTCCTTAATGGCTTCTGTTTCAGTTCTTTCCTCCATGTTCCTGCCTTGAGTCCCTGCCCTGGCTTCTCTCCGCGATGTGGAAGTATAAGGTGAAATAGACCCTTTCTTCCCTAGGTTGCCTTTGGTCATGGTGTGTTATCACATCAGTAGAAACCCTAACTAAGACAGGGTGAGTACCAGTGTGGGTGCTAGAAGGGTTGAGGGTTAGACCCCCTGTACATACACGTGGAAACAGATAATTGGGCCTGGGTGACTATAGTCTATAGTACACTGAATTCTCAGAAGGTAGAAATAATCTTTTGATCTTGTACTTGTCCCTCCTCTGCACTGTTGAAGATAGTCACTTCTTCAACTGACAAACTGGCAGTGACAAGCAAGAGGAAACCCCAGCTTCAACTGTGGATGGAGAATAAAGATAGCTATTGCATAAAAGAGGGATAAGCAAACCAATCCCTGGCCATCCAACACCATCTGATCTCCACCCCCACTTCCAAACTCCACGTCAGTATTATTGACTCGCCCCATGGCCAGGGAGTCAAAGTCTCTGTGAACTGAAGGGTATTCCGAAAACACTGGGGCATCCAGAAACTCTGGGAATTTGAGCTCAGGACTGGAAACAAAGCATATTTCATTTTCATTATTAAAGCAAAACATAAAATGATATCTACAGTTGGCTTCAGAACATCCAAGAACAGAGAAGGAGAGCACCTGGTGTTACACCTTATTTTTGCTCTTGTAAAAAGAGCCAAGAAGACCTACCCCCCGGGTGTTTGCTTTTTCCAGACACAATGTGGACAGGCCAGGGAATTCTCTTCATGTCCTTGTTCTCAAGTGTCTTCACTTATAAAAGTTCCTATAACTCTTCCTAGAAAAATCCCTTGTGGGAAGAACATTTTCTACTCTGCCCCACCCATAGTTCACAATAAGTTCACAGCTTCCTTACATAGGTTCCCACACAATATTCTTCTTGTAGGTTTAGCAAATAAGTGTGTTGCCTAGTTACGTAGCAACACTGTGGGGCTGTGAGGGTGGCTCCATGGTAAAGAACTTATTTTGAAAGACAGAAACAGAAATGGCTGGAAACCTCTTGAGTCTGCACCTCACTCTCTTGCCCCATCTTACATCCATACATAGTCACATGGAACTCAACCATTGCCTGCCTCATTTGACTCTGGTTTATGTCTATTCTTGAATGACCATGCAGAACACTGAGCTCAGATGAATGAACTATGGGCCACGTCTGCATTTTCTGGACCTCCTGACTTCTGATTATGTCCCCAAGGACGATGGGGAGTATAGACTTTCAAACTCTGCTTCTGGGGCTGTAAGTAATGAGTGATTAAACATGTTCTACCTTCTGAATTAATATATTTAAAGAACTCAAATGTGGAAAGATTAGTGAAAGTCCTGTAATGTTTAGTATGATGAAATTCTAGCAATTTATGTTAGGATACAAAGATTTGTGCAGGGGCCCCCCCAGCGCTGGGTTTTTATATCTAATGAGATAATATGGAAGAATGAAGAAACCAAAAACCGTTTCCAAGGTACCACCAAATAATGGAGCAGGAACAAACAAACAACAGTGGGAGGAATCTGAGTTGTGAGTCGGGGCTTAATAGAGCTTTAAGGACTTTGCCTCACTATGAATATTTTGTTGTGGCTCTCACATCCCTGAGAGGTGTTGGTGATGCTAAGTACCCAGAACAGCAGTACACAAGGCAGGCATGACAAACCAAACCTCAACCATGTTCAAAACAGACTCATACCTAAAAAAGAAAAAGAAGAAGAAACCCTAACTGAAGGAAGCAGCTATAAAAATATTCGGGTTTTTTTTTTTTTTTTTTTTGTAATTAATGAAGGAGAGAAGGTGATGACTTTAAGCTCACGGCCTTCCCATCTTCCTTCTACAGGGAAATGAGTCTTGCACACTTCTTCTAAACAGTTAACCATGGGCAGATAACCCATACATGTGGGACCACTGAGGAGATTCAGCATACTTCCCACTGACACACGTGGTTCAGGGCCAGGGTTCTGACCAGCCATTCCTCATTGCTTCTATGTTTTCTTGTATGAAGTCTTGAGCCAGGGCTCACTGAGAAGTGTCATGGTGAACAATAGGTTTAGAGCATAAATTTGCTGTGTTAGGCTTGTTTTTAAAAATGTTTTTAACTTGTATAAGCCATGAGAAGGTTGTTCCTACCTGAAACGCCCTGTCGGCTATCCAGAGCTGAAGCACTTCCTGGTGCTTCCTGGTTGGGCTGTTCTTGAAAAATTGCTAGTTGCTGAAAAATATTTTGCTGCCCCAGCTATTTCTACAAGAATGGATGGTGAGATTAAACAGGCTACCTGCAAAGCTTTGCTTACTGGCGAACTCCCTGCTTGGTTGCTTGCATGCTTGATTGGCTAAGGCACCTGCTGGAGGTCTGGTACAGAATCAAGCCTCGCCCAAACTCAGACAAGAATGAGTTAATTTATCCAAAATATTAACTTTGTGGGCTTTCCCTGTAGAATCCTTTAGCTGGCAATAGTTGAGGCCTTAGCTAGCTATAAAACGCTCTGGTTTTGTCTTAGCCAGTCTCTTTTTAATAAAAAGGCTCTAATTTACTAAAACCAAAACTTAAGTCAGGCTGCAAAATCTCTAAACCCAAAACTCACACCAGGATAATTTTCCCAGATATAGAAGATATCACATGAGTTATCATTCTCCCAGAGGAATCCAGAGGGGCAGAACAGCTTGGCTCCTTTGTGACCTTATTTACAGAAGAATTTGAGGAGTTTCCACTTGGTTCCAACAAACTAGCCATTTCCAGGAATCGAAACTGAAACCTACCTGACTACAGCCCCCCTTTTTGATGGTTTAGATAAATAGGGCTCAGATCCTGGCAGAAAAGAGTAGAGAGCAAGGGCTGTGTGTGGACAAGTAAGGACAAAGAAACTCAGGGAGATCCGACTGTCCATCCCACGGTCTCCTCCTTTCTATGTGCAGTTCTTCCTGGGACACCAGAACTCCACACCTCACATCTTCTCTTCTCTCTTCTCTTCTCTTCTCTTCTCTTCTCTTCTCTTCTCTTCTCTTCTCTTCTCTTCTCTTCTCTTCTCTTCTCTTCTCTTCTCTTCTCTTCTCTTCTCTTCTCTTCTCCCCGCCTCCCTCGCCCTTCCCCTGCGCCTCCTCCGCCTCCCCTTCCCCTCTCCTCTCCTCTCCTCTCCTCTCCTCCTTCTCCTCCCTCCTCTCCTCTGCTCTGCCTCTCCTCTCCTGTCCCTCTCCTCTCCTCCTCTCCTGTGCTCCTCTCCTCTCCTCCTCTCCCCTCCCCTCCCTCCCCGTCCCTTCCCCTTCTCCTCTCCTTCTCCTCTCCTGTCTCCTCTCCTCTCCTCCCTACTTCCTCTCCTCTCGCTCTCCTCTCCTCTCCTCTCTCTCCTCTCCGCTCCTGTCCTCCCCTCCTCCTCTCCTCCCTCTCCCGTATCTCCTCTCGCCTCTCTTCTCCCTCTCTTCTCCCTCCTTCTCCCTGCTCTTCTCCTCTCCTCTCCTCTCCCTCTCCTCTCCCTCTCTTCTCCCTCTCTTCTCCCTCTCTTCTCCCTCTCTTCTCCCTCTCTTCTCCCGCCTTGCCCTGCCCTGCCCTGCCCTGCCCTTGTCTTCATAGACATCCTGAATCTGAGTTTCAGTTTTAGAAAAAGACCTTTCCTGAGAGGAGATCCATCACAGAAGTGTTATTGCCACCAGATCAAGGTCACCACTGCTGAGGTTAGGGTGTCTAGATTCAGCTTGTTCAATAACCCAAGATGTATGATAACATGAGGAGTGGAGCCCTGACACCAGGAAAGGAGAACTCAGAGCTTTGTACTCAGGGAGGATCCTGGGCACAGGAGTTTCCTTCAGTGGCCATCTTCTGGACTACAGAGAATCCCAGAGAAGAGGAGACAACCCCTTCCTTCCACCTGTGTGTTATAGACCATGCTTGTCTTCTGGATCAGTCAAGCTTGGAGAAAGATGCCAGGTTGGGATACTCAGATGCCCTTGGAGTCTGGGCTGTAGGCTCTCCTTTTGTCCCATGGAGATAATGTCCCAGATCAGAAACAGCCACAGACAAGCTCTGCCAGATCATGTTAGGGCCTCTAGTTTTCAAAGATTCTTCTGCCCTCTGTCACTTGCTACTCTGAAGGGCCTATTTTATAGTTCTTCCTGTTTCTCTCTTGCAGTGTACAAAATGATATGCTTAATACATTCTGGATTTTCACTATAGTATGACTTCAGGAGTTTCTTTTTCTGCCCTGTATATCTGGAGTTCTACATGTATCTAGATGTGCCTTGCTGTCCCTTAATTGGGGGACATTTTTGCTAGGATTCATTGAATATATATTGTATGCTATGGGAAAGGAGTTCTTCTTCTTCTATTTTCTGGTGTTCCAAAGATTACACATGGTTTATTCATAGGTTTTTCAATTATTATGGCCAAACTTGAACAAGTCTTCCAATACTATATTATCTATATATACCTAAAACTTCAGATAATCTCTCTTTCAGGTGATCCATTGTGTTAATGTGCCTTTCCACTGAGCATTTGATTTACAAAAAAAAATAATTTTAGCCTCATATAAGACACAGGTTTCTTCAGTATTTCTTTTTATTCACTTCCATTATCATGCCCTTTGTTGACCCCTGATTGTCATTCATCTGACTGAGTCCTTTTTCCTTGATCATATTGATAATCATCCTTTTGAATTCTCTGTCTGGACCTTTACCTATGTCATTCTCATGAAAACCAGAAGAATTCCCTGGCATTTATAGTTTTTAGAGGAGATCAGCTGTCTTTGCTTTTCATATAACACGGCTTTGTGTTCAAATCTGATGTTATGAGTTAGATCACTTGTTGTGGTTCTGAGTTATGCAGGAGAAGAAAGAGAAACCCTGCAGGACAGGTTAAAGCTTAGCAAGCAGCAGGGAAGGACAGTCTCTGATAGAATGAAACCCACAGAGGCTTACAGAAGCAGTTTCTTTGATTGACACACACACACACACAAAAGCCATTTAGGAATTCAGTTCCCACAGACCAACACCTCTTGCTTGATCTAGGAGTTGTCTGAAAGAATCATTACCTGAGCAATTCTCGGGCACACAAGGCTTCCTGGTTTGCCAGGTGAGTCTTGGTACTGAGGACATGCTAAGGATCTGAAATTCCCAAGAATCAGCAACCCCAAAAATCTCAGATAACTGTCACTGATTGTTTTCAAGAGCTTAACTTCACACTGTAAGTGGCCATCACTCCAAAGTAAATGCCAGGTGCAATGGCTCTTCCAGTTTGCCCACTGCATCTCTCTTTTGTTTAAACTCTATTCAGTTATCTTGGGAATTAAATTTATGTTGAAGATCATGCATCCTTCCAGTAAATACAGTGTTTTCTCTATCATGCTGTTTCACAATCTTGCACAAAGGAGCCAGTAAAGCTATAAGTAAAAAGACAAGGATAGCAGTTGCTAGACCAAGGAATCTATTTAAATGATGCACAAGATTGAAGAAAGCTAAAATATCTGCACTGCTTTCCATAACATTCACCCCAGTCATTTCAGGCAAGCTTTTTGAGAACATATTCTTAATTTCTTGTTGAAAATTATAAATCATTTAATAAGAATGAGGGTGGCCCATCAAATGCATTTTAACCTTTTTTCCAGTCATACTTGTTCTCATTGAAATTTAAAGATAAAATACAATATATAACATGCCATCACATTTAAACTTCACTTGTTCTTTGTCTCTAACTCCAATTAGTATTAGAGCTTGTCTCAGATCAGCTATTTCATTAACCATGTCACTATTTTATTGTGTTAAGTCCAAAGTTCTGCAGAATGTTTATGCCAGTCCCTCATGAACTCGGCAGTTCAAATTACTTTATGAACCGCTGATCTACCTGTAGTGTATCAACAGTAGCTAAAGCAATAATCCCCATAGCTACAGCAACAAGCACCCCAGTCATCCTAAAAGTTCTTCTTAATACTCTCATCAAGTATTAAAAATCATCACAGGTGAATTTTGCCATGGTCTTGACAATCTTACCGCCTTCTGGACAGCTGGCTTTGCTCTAAGAAAGCACAAACTTTCTGAAGTGACATTTAAGGACATACTAGAATTAGCACAGCTATGAAGAGTCACAAGGGATACTATAATCATTAGGCTGGCACTGGACAGGCCTTTTCAGTAGCAAATTAGGGAATGATATCCATACTACAAAGGGGTGACATAGATTTAAGCTAAAGGTCAAAGACGACAAACCATCATTAATGTTTAAACTCCTTTTCCATGCTTTAGGAGGGTAAAAGGCACTTGTTAATTTCCAGAAATAAGTCTGCACTGGATGGTCAGATTGCAGGAGAGCACTGACAGTCCAACTCCATGCCATCAAATACGTTCATTAACAGTAGAACTAATTTCCACAGTTCCAATTGAACTCTACTGTTGCAGTCTAAATTCTGAGTAAGACCATTTTCCTGAAGAAAGCCATAAGAGCTCCAATCAATGGTTTCTTCAGAGGAGATGTCAACAAGCATCCAAGGGTGCTCCCTTTAACCTTACTGCCTCTGTATCCAGTCTAATGCCTTGTCAGTAATCCACATATCACAAGGCGAAATGTCAGATTTATGGAACTGGTAGTAATAATCTTCTATCATCCTCTAAAGGCATGTAAAATTTATTATGAAAATTCTAGGTAGCATCAACTATGGACAACCATAACTTGAAAAGTTCTATGTAGACTTTGAGTTCTATTTACCCATAAAATAGGAGTTCCTTGCACTCCCACAGTATAATTCATGATTTCTGTACCCTGCTCCATAGGCTTAGCACTTCTCCAGTTGTCATAAGGATCAGGGAAACAAAAAGATTGACTAACCACCAAGGGAAGATCTGTATCCCCCCCCCCAATTTACTTCTATGTTAATTATAGAATTAGGAGTATAGGCCCAGTGTGTATCCTTGGTCCCCATTGCTGTATAACATCCACAGACAGCATACCAAGGAACAAAGTTGTACCATTCAAAGGTTTTGTCAAAATTTTATCAATTCTGATAGTGACCACAACACTTGGTTTCAATTCTGATGTCAAAACATAATGATTATTTATCAAACATTCATTGTAAAAATAAAGGATTGCAGACTGTTCCTATAGACCAAGCCACATCGGAACAACAAAGCATGAGAAGTGACACAGAGACTGTGAACAATGCGATGTGTCTTTGTGTGTATGTGTGTGCAATGTGTGTGTGTGTGTGTGTGTGTGTGTGTGTGTGTGTGTGTGTGTAAAGATATATATTTAGGCTTGGTTGGCTATAACATAGAATACATACATATTGTATCTAATATATATTACATGTAATATATTGAGTGGCTCTTACTCATTTCACTACATTGTTAAGGACAGTCACTGTCAGCCCCTGCCCATGAGAAACTGCGAGCACCAGCCAGGAGACAACCCAGGTCCAGCTCTGGATAGGGAATACTCCCAGCTCTGCACAGTTGGGCTATCCTTAAAACATTACTAATTGTTCAAAACTGTTTCACTGCCCCTAGATAGGCCTACAAGGTAATGGGTCACAGATGAAACAGGCTAATGTCTAAGCCCTGCTGTTGTGTGAACTGCTTGTTGGAATTGCTGGGGGTCCTGCTGGAGGTCTGTTACAGAATCAAGACTTGCCAGTGCTCGGGCAGGATATAAATTAATTTGATCCCCAAATAATAACTGTGGTTATTCACTCTATAATTCTTTAGCTAACAATATCTGGGACCTTACTTAGAGAATTTTCTCTGGTTTTGTCTTGGTCAGGCTCCTTCTTAGTAAAACACCTCTAATTTACTGCAACCAAAACTCCAGCCAGACTAGTGACTGTCTGAACAACCACAGACCCATAGAATCACATAGGAAAATACTGGAGCAAGGAAGAACAATGGATTAGCCCCTTGTCCCTACAGTCTGTGCCTCTGTGGTTAGGAAGTCTCTGCCTGGTGTGGTCAGGAGTGGGGTTAGTGAGGGTGGCTTTCAATTTAATACCACCTTGGAGTCATTTGGATAGAGAGTGGACTTCTGCGTGGGATCAGAGACCGGTACTCACAGTGAAGATGGAGGAAACGCTTCTCATCAAAATGCAGTGCAAGGGTCAGGGAAGATGAGCCACAGTGCTCTCAGAGGTTCAGGGCAGCAATGCAGTTTATAATGCCTAACATCCGTGAAACATTTTTGAGCAATTATCAAATTTTTAAAAATAGCCCAACCATACCAGGAAACATTGCATCCGGCCAGCTAACTGAGTGCTTTCAAAGTAGGAGCAACTTCCTCATGGCTTATGCAAGATAAAAATGAGTTTCTTTTTACAAAATGTAGCACACTTAACACATTAATCACAATGTTCACCATTTCCATGGATTTTTCTATGAGTGGCTAGGGAGATAATCACAGGATAAAGTAACTGTCTTTCAAAGAGAAAGTTATGAGTTGGATACCCAGAATCCACATAAAAGACAGGCATAGTGGAGTGAGCTTGTAATTCCAGCACTGAAGAAGGAGGGAGGTGGATCCCTGAAGCTCCCTTGTCAGACACCCTTGCCTAATTGGTGAAATATAGGCCAGTGAGTGTGTCTTTCTCAAAATAAGGATATCTGAGAAACAACAGCATCTACACACACATGTCCACACACACACACACACAAAGAGAGAGAGACAGAGACAGAGACAGAGACAGACACAGAGACAGACACAGAGACAGAGACAGAGGCAGAGACAGAGACAGAGTAAGACAGAGAGATGAGAGAAAGAATATCAACAGAATAAGGCAGGGTTACAGCAAGTGTCTGCAATCATTGAGCCATGGGCTTACTGGATCTGAAAGGCAGTACTGCTCAGCAGTAGATGACATCATTTGACAAGAGGATCTTGAGGTAGGGAAGCAGAATGGTCAGTAGGAGGGAGCCCTGACACTGGAATCAAAGGAGGCCTCCTGGTACCAGGGCAGAGGGTCCTCCATTATGGATTATTTCACTCAGGGGTTGTTCACAGAAAGGCTCTTCTCTGTCTTCTGCACCACAGAGCACCCCCAACCCAGACAGGAGCAAAGTTCCATAACACCCACACATCCTGGGTCTGTTGATCTTCTGATGCCATCTTGAACTTGGAGAAAGAGGGTGTATTGTGGGGCCATATTCCTCAGAGTCAATGCAGGGTCCTCTTTGGGGTGGAGGGTTGTTGTTGTATTTTTTATTGTTATTTTTTATTTTGGCTTTGGTTTTGGTTGAGATCTTGCATGCTTTCAACCTAATATTAAGACCTTTTTTTCTATTCCTGTGAATGATGGCATTAGAATATTGATAGGAATTGCATTGAATCTTTAGATTAATTTTCATATGCCAGCCATTTTTATGACATTAATTCTGATCACAATGTGTGCCTCCTTTTCATTGTTTTGAGCACTATTTCATAAAGGTCATTTCACCAATAAGATCCTTTGAAAGAAAAAAGAAGAGCACGTGGAGGAGGAAAGAGAGAAACAAAGAAATGAACAAAGAAAATCAAGTGCTGTAGGCCTGTGGATTTATATTTGTATTGTCTGAGCTCTCTTGCTTTTTATCCTGTCTGGTATCCAGGCCATACCATGTGCTTTTCTTACTGTGTTTCTGAGGCAGAGCTTGAAACCAGGACAGTGATGTCATCAGTATTTTCCCTGCCTCAGGCTTGCGTTGTCTGGGATCTTGCATGCTTTCAACCTAATATTAAGACTTTTTTTTCTATTCCTGTGAATGATGGCATTAGAATATTGATAGGAATTGCATTGAATCTGTAGATTAATTTTCATATGCCAGCCATTTTTATGACATTAATTCTTCTAATCCTATGGGATGAGTAGTATTTCTTTTTTAGTGTACTCCAATGTTTTTGAAGCTCTTAAAGGTTCAGTTATTCAGGGCTTTTCCTTTCCTGGTTACTCTTATTTCAAGGAATGTTATTTGGGGAAAGGTGGTAGCTAATTGTATAAATGAGATTGATTCTGTTTTCTTCTTTAGCATGTTTATCATTGGGATACATGACACGACCAAGATTTTTAAGTTAATTTTGAGTTCTGTCACTTTCATGAAATGATTGTAAGAGTTCTCTGAGGAAGACTTGGGGTTCTATTATGAATAGAACCTTATATTATCTTTGACTCTTGCCTTTTCTATTTATAGTTTTTTCCCACTTGTTTTTTTATTGTCCTAGCTAAGACTTCAAGTACTGAACTGAATAAAGAACGGATAATAAAGGAGGTTTACTCATTTGGCACAACGTGGGCCATATGTTTGCCATATGCAGCCTTTAATATGTTGAGATGTGTTCTCTCCTTTCCCAATTTCTTTAGGAACTTGTCATGAAGAACATGTTTGATGTTTGTGTCAGATCATGGGCTCTTAGGAGAATTTTCCCTGGCCTGAGCTTAGGTCCTCCCACTGGGAGCCTCTTGCATGCCTTGTTTTTAAAAATCTACCTAAATCTCCTGTGGCCAACATGAACTTAGAAACCATGTCTGGCTGAACATCTAATATTTTTCTATTTTCCTATAAATGTACCATCATATATAAACAAGCAGTAATGGGCCTTGGGCCTGCCCTATATATGAGTCATATGTTACCATTTGGGATGTCCAGGACATAGACACAGCTCTGAGTTACTGGTATCAAGAGGAGCAGAGAGCAAACCTGTCATCTGCAGATGATGTTCTCAAGAAGTCTCTATAATGCCACTATTAAGATAAAAAAAATGCTGGTTTTTCATCTTACCTTTCCCTTAACTAGGATGATATAGGTAGAGTATTCTCATTTCTCATTACTACATAGTTTAGGTCAAGATTCTCCACAGGAGCAGAACTGCTAGATAGAATCTACATGCATTAAAGGAGATCTAATAGAGTGGCTAAGCACCTGTGATCTGGCCAGTCCAACAGTAGATGTCTCCTGAAGGGAAAGCCAAGAACTCAGTCCATGAGGCTGCCTGTCACAGCCGGCTTTCAGTGTACACTGGAAGCCCTAAGAAGTGGGCTCTAATTCCAGTGAATGAATGCCGCTGCAGCAGAATAGATAAACTTGCCAGCTTAAATGAGAGCAAGCAAGCAAAGAAGAAATGTCTCCTTCCTCCATGTCCTTTTATGTGGGTTGCCACCCAAGATGTAGCCCAGAATTAGAGTAGATCTTCCAACCTCAAATGATGCCATTTAGAAAAATGCATTAGAGGGGTGCCCAGCTACTTGGGTTTCAGTAAATTCCAGATGGAGACAATTTGAGCACCAAGATGAGACATCACTTGGGGTTTGTTAAAAGACAATTTCAACACTTTCTTATGTTGGGGTCCAGGAATTGGCCTACAAACCACACCATACACCAGTCTCAGTCAGCCACGAATAGTTTATGGAGCATTTGCTCCAGGACTGACCAATCAGTGCCACAGACCAGACTTGGGAGCTGATTAACACTGAGCCAGATTCATAGAGAGCTTTGAACTCTGAAATCAACAAATCTCTGTGCCAAGTTATTCCACTAATCTGTATTTAGAGATAAGAGACTTCCTAAACAACATATATTTGTGGCATGCTTCTCCTGTCCTAATTGGTTGGGTGACCAACTGAGGCAGGGTGACTTGACTTGCCTAGCTTTCATGTCCCAACTTGCCAACCAGGGTGTCAGTTACCTCTGCACAAGCATTTGTGGCTAACTATATAAATCAGGTCTCATTGACCTCTGTTATGATTGGTTTCCAAGAACAATAATGCATAGAACATAACAGACTTTGGGTTAAGAGTTAGCTCACGTAACAAAACATTCGTAGTAACAGTCACAACAACTTATGAGAAAGTTTACTTGTAATAGTGTAACATGAATGGCTAGAGGCAGTAGATATCCAGGCCATAACAACTTAGTTTTCCCACTACATAGTCTTCCAGCACCTGCACCACTATGGAAAATGACATGAAAACATTTTGGCCAGTGTGTGTTTTGTTTTGATTTTCCAAGACAATGTTCTCTGTATAACAACACTGGATGTTCTTGAACTCACTTTGTAGACTATCCTGATCTTGAACTCATCTGCATGCCTCTGCCTCTGTAGGCCATGTTCTTCAGGCACACACATACACACACACACACACACACACACACACACACACACACACACACACACACAGAGTTTTGTAAGATTAGTTTCATCCTGTGAAAGTCAACATGTGTTATTTGTGGCTCTGAGGTCCGTATTCTTTTCTCTGAACAACAACTTCCAATTATACTAAATTTTTTCTGAAAAGCTCATGGTTTCATTTTTCTTCACAATTGCATAGATCCTTATTTTGTTTATGTTCCATAATGTCTTTGTCCATTCATCTACACTGAGTTGATTTCATTGTGATCATTAACACAGCATCTCTAACCACGGATGTGCTTGCATCTGTGTGGTCTGTTGACTAACAGTCCTTCACGTTGAAGTGAGTAGTGTACCTGGGACAGTGATCAATATCTGAAGGAACTGCACCAACTTTTAACAGTGAGTGTGCTTCCTCTTTTCAACATTTGCTGTTGGTAGTGGTTTCTTGGAGGTAACATTCTGATTGAATTGCCCTTTCTCTGATAGTTCAGGAAATCGAGTAAATTTTCAATATGTATCAGCCATTTCATATAGTCTCTTGGCTGTCTCTCTCTCTCATTGGTCCACTAATTGACTGAATGATTTAGTTTTTCACTGTTTCAGGGATTATTACATTTTCAAAATACTCCACCCCTCCCCCAGATCTGACATCATTTGTTGTGTCTTCCACATCACACTAAGCCTTAGAGGGGGTAATTGAGGACATTTAGGACTGAGCATTCAAAAGTCACTTATGCACAATTCTTTGACCATCATGAATTAATCTAAAGTTACTCTTACTCACTATACAGAACAGCTTCTATGACCAAAGTTAAGAGCCATGCTAATTCGTGGATACAAACATGAAAATGTAAATGACAAATTGATGGCCATACCATGCCCCTTTGACAAAATAACAGTAGCAGCTTCCCCACCAGAGCCTATGACCTCCACAACCAGAAGGTTTTAATTGCCACAACAAGGGGTTTTCAGCACCAAAGAGTGAAAGAACTTTTGTAGATATCAAAGTCACAAGAAACCCAGTAGATCAAGAGTCTCCACAGCCTTAGGATGCCTTCTGACCATGAGCTGAGCTCTCCCATTGAATTTGCTACCATTCATGTCTATTATTGAAGTAAAACTGAAAACCTGAATGTTAGTGTGCATGTCATAATGTGACCTTATCTGGAAAGGCTGACAGAACTATGAACTTGGGTAACTTCTTTTCCAGACAAAAATCTGGGCATCTTAACCCAGGCTGACTTCATACTTGTGATCCATAGCGCCACCACCTCCCTAGTGCTGCTATTACAGGGTTGATTTTCATCTGGAAGAAGTAAAAACATTGTAAAGAAGAAAATAGTCAAAGGTTAAGGAATGTGAGTCAAACCAAAATTTGAACCTACAGCCAGGAGTAAGTGCTGTCCTGACCTGCACATTTGATTAAAGAGAAGAAAGTCTCTATTTATAATGTAGGGGCAGGTACTGGACCCTGCGCTCCCATTGGTTGTTCTTGCTGAACTAATTTGTTGACCTTTTTGGTTTGTTCCTCCCTTAGGTACCATTGACATTTGCTAGGAATGGGTCAAACTTCCTCTTCTACATCCCCTCCAAAGGAGGATCCTGCTTTTGACCTTCCAGATGAAAACCAAAATCCTGTCTCAGGAATTAATCACCTTCATTGAATTGTACCTAGAAGATGGAAACCTTCAGGAAACAGTTTCTGCAATCAGCAGTGCTCTGGGTGACATAGAGAAAGTCCCACTGAACATTGCAGTGATGGGGGAGACTGGGGCTGGAAAGTCCAGTCTCATCAATGCTCTACAGGGAACAGGAGCTGATGAAGACGGTGTGACTGCTCCTGTTGGGGTGGTATATACAACCATTGAGAAAAAATCATACCCATACGCAAAGTTTCCCAGTGCAATACTATGGGAACTGCCTGCCATTGGGTTTCATCACTTCCAACCACATGATTATCTGAAGAAAATCGAGTTTGAGGAGTATGACTTCATTATTGTCTCTGCTGGACGCATTAAACATAGTGATGTAGAACTTGCCAAAGCTATTGTGCAAATGAATAGAGGTTTGTACTTTGTTCGAACAAAGACAGATATTGATCTAAAGAATGAAAAACTGTATAACCCTATGAGATTCAATAGAGAGAACACATTGAAGAGTCTTCAAATTTGCATTTCAAGTAATCTCAAAGAATGTTTCCACCAGGAGCCTCCAGTCTTCTTAGTCTCTAACTTTGATGTGTCTGACTTTTACTTCCCAAAGCTGGAATCCACCCTTCTCAGCCAGCTCCCAGCCTACAAACACCAAATATTCATGAGAACTTTGCAAGTTGTTATAAATGCCATAGTAGACTGGAAGAGGGATATGCTGAAACAAAAGGTCTGGAAGGAATCCACAACTCCAAGAGCATGGGCTACCATACCATCCCGGGGACTGACCCAAAAGGACATGGAGATGTTGCAACAGACTTTGAATGACTATAGATCCTCCTTTGGCCTGGATGAGGCATCACTGGAAAACATCGCTGAGGATTTGAACGTGACACTGGAGGATCTCAAGGCAAACATTAAGTCTCCACATTTGCTCTCAGATGAGCCAGATACATCCTTAACAGAGAAACTATTGAAGTACACTGGAAATCCTTACTTTTCAAAGGTTTTCCACTTTCAAAATTATTTCATAGACACGGTTGCGAGTGATGTTAAAATTATCCTCAGTAAAGAAGAGCTTTTCACAGAGCAGGTGAGCTCATTCAACTCTAAGGCCTCTCCATATCGGGAGGAGTCCGTGGGGGAAGTGTTTCCAGTTGGTCCAGGAAGCACCTTTCTATTTCACTTCTTTGAGATGTTTCAAAGTGACTCTGACAAACTTTGTCATGTCCATGTTCTGCTCCTGTTGACATCCTGGGGTCTCTCTGGTGAGACTGTTACATGATGCGCTCCTAAGGCTTTTCATTGTAAATCATCTCATTTCTCTGGTGTTTATTTGCTTTGTATTTAAGAAGTGTTTCCGTTAGATGGCAAGCTACTTGTCAGTTCCCTTTTGATCCTATGCTTTGAGAACCTCAGGTGGGCCAATCTGATGAAGTTTTTCATACCTGTTTCCCTTTAAGAGCTTCAAGGTTTCCATCTTACAGCAAGCTCTTTGGGACACATAGGGTTGATTTTTGTATAGTGTGAAGAGTGAGTGTCAAGGTTTAACCTTGCCTGATGTCCAGTTTGCCAAATTCCATTCTTCAAACCATCTGCCCTTTGTACAGTGTGAGCATTCAGAAGCCTTGGTGACATATTGACTGACTGTAGATGCAATCTGTTGCCTGCACAGTCATGCACATTGGTGGCTCTGCTCTGCCTCTCAGTTTGTTGGTCTATGAGCCTGTCTTCATGCAGTTATTGGACTGTTTTTGTCACTGTGGCTCTGTGCTATGCTTGAAATCAGGTATTGCAGTGACTCCTAGCCCCGCTGGTTTTGATCAATATTGTTTTGGCTATTTGCAGTCTTCTGTGTTCCCACGTGAGTTTTGTGATTCCACAGTCTAGTTCTAAATGGCATTGATGTTTTGATTGAAATTGCATTGAGTCTGTAGATCACTATCTGAAGTATGGACACTTTGATAACATTGAGGTTTATAAACTGTAAACGGTAATCTTAGCATCTTTTGTTGCCTTCTTTGAGATTTCTTTCATGTCTGTTTTGGAGCATCTCACTTCCTTGGTTTCTTAATGAAACTTGACTGCTTCCTTCCTTGCTTGCTCTCTACCTTCCTTTCTTCCTACCTTCTTACTCTGCCTTCTTCTCTGGTGTGTATATTGTGTTTATTGTAAATGAACTTTCAAGAATTCTTTCAAAATTTTACATTTCTGAATATCTAAGACAAATCTTATGTATTTATTTTAATTTCATTCATCAGTATTTTCCTGGTTCTCATTGAGGTTTTTTTCTATTTCATTACATTTTAAGTGCACATACAACATGGAGAGTTTTATTAAGGCATTTCCATACATGTATGCCATTATACATTGTCATTCAGTCTTATCTGTTCTCATTCATTCATTTGCCTGCTGCCCTCTGCCATGCCCCGCCCTTATCTAGCTACTTCCCTTAAAGTCCCTTCTTCTTCTCATTCCCATTCTGTTCCTCATTAGATACATTTCCTCCTTCAACATTTCTTGCTTCTCTTGCTTCTCATGTGATTGATTTTTTTCATTATTTATGAAGTATTTGACAGGAATTTAATCTACTCCAATTTCTTTGGAATCTTTTAAAATATTTATTTATACATTTATTTTCATGTATATGAGTCTTCGCATAGCCTTAAAACCAAGAATCAGATCTCATTAGAGATGATTGTAAGCCACTATATGGTTGCTGGGAATTGAACTCAGAACCTCTGGAAGAGCAGACAGACCTCTCAACTGCTGAGCCGTCTCTTCAGCCCTCTTCAGAATCTTTTATTAGAGAGTTATGATCCTTTGTGTGCATTGTTGCCTTGGCTATTTTGAATAGTTACAGTGTTCTGTGTAGCAATGTGTGCTTCTGAATGGAAATATCTAACAATTATATAGAATGTCCTTATTAAGAAAATTCTCCAGAAAAACGGATCTTAGGAGGTTGGGTTGTTATGTGATATTAGGTTTATTTCCAGCTGGCCATCACAGTGTAGATGCCATATCACTCTTCTGGTGGCATCTAGTGAGTTTTAGCTCAATCTATTCCATGTCAGACTTGTTGAAAACCATTGTTTCAGATGGTTGCACAAGACTGGGACTCTCATACACTGCACACAACTGTGACATAAATAGGAGAGTATAAATGATGCACTATAGATGAATTTCAATTAATTTCTGTGATCACAATTACCAAAAGTTCTTAAATAATACTTCTACTTGTAAATCAGTTGAGGGCATCCCAGCACCAGTGAAACAGAGATGGGGAGACCTCTGGAACTCATACTGTATGCATGAGCACCTGCACACGAGCATGCATCTTCACATACAAATTGTCAAGTAATTACCCTGGGAGTTTTGATATCTCAATATATTATTCCTAGTGACAGTATTATATATACGGATACCCTCCTTTCCCTTACTTTTATTGGTGACATGGGTTCCAACAAGATAATTAGCTGACTCAAGAAAAAACTCTGTCTAACTGTAGCTTCTGTATTGAAATCTGCACACCACATTATTAACACCAGAGTATCAGAGCTAAGCGAAGCCAGTCTCTCATGACTTCTTGCATTCACCTTGTGTTCTAATTCTAACTCCAAAGTTCTATATGTGTCTGAAACACCAAGAGAAAACGATATAGCTGTGAGTCATACTCTTCATCCCAAAGTTCTGGTATTTTTAGTACCAGTATTGATAAACTTTGACCTACACTCATAGCTGTAATGAAGGCTGGTTTTTCCACAATTCATGAAATATACATAGTTTTAATGTTCTTTTAAGATTATAATAAACTAGGAGTATCAGACAAAAATTGACGTGGCCTAAATGACCAAAATATGTAATATATGGACATATATGTAATATGTGGATTCCTAAAGGAAACACATCTGACCTTTAGTTTGTTTCTTTGGCCCAAAGAACTGATGGTTCCTCAAATAAGGGCTTTCATGGAAATAGTTTTTTATTCAGGCTTATTTATTTATTCATTTGGGCATTGACTCTTTTTTTATTCTATCATATTCTTTAAAATTTATAAATTATTGTAACAATAAAAATGAGCATTATAAAGGTTGTTTGATATAAAGCAAAAAATAATTGAACAGTCTTATGTAGATGCTTGTCTACAGTAATACTGAAATACATGCATTTTTCTCAATATGAATTTTAAATCACTCCAAATATGTTAGCTGTATGATATTTTAAAATAATATATTACTGTTAGTTGTTTTAAATGAACATAAAGTCTTTTTGTTTGTTTGTTTGTTTTGTTTTAGTAGAGCTTAAAATCTTGCTCTTACTGTGGCACAAACCCAAAATAAGAACAATTTTTAGACATTGGAGCTCATTATAATAAGGCTTACTTCAATGTTCCTCACATCACCAAAGGATTTTACCTCCATAGTAGCTAAGCTAAGAGTTAACAGTTCTGCTGCACCAAGGAATGAATTATAGGTTTGATTTTGAATACAGAGTCCCTTTTGTGGTCAAAGCTATTTGACTTGAGTGATTGTCTTCATTCTCGGTCCACAGGGAACATATTACATTCATTTAAGAAATGGTGTGTGTATTAAGATGGTCCATCCATGAAGTAATTCATCAACTGTTTTAATGAACAATGATTCCTCCTTGGAGGGTGGCACAGACATTTGGTGAGGCTACGATACTGGTTCATTGGCTGTGATGATTTTGAAAAGCATTCAACTCAGAAAAAGAGTAACTTATAAACTCTTCTTCAAAATGGATACAATAATTATAAATATCAAGTAAAGCACTCAGTCTCACTCTTTGTTGTTCTCTTGCAAGCCACCTCCCAAACTGATTGTCTACTTCTTTTGGCTGTATAAATAATTTTGAAATATGTCAGCTGTTCTAAAAACCATAGTGTAGTATAAAAACATCAAATAAACAATCCTACTGACAGAGAGGCTAAGATAGGAAAAGCATGATTTCAAGACCATAATGTAGTACACAGAAGATACTGTTACCTACAAATAAGCAGAAAGTGTATATGGATTGTACAATATTGGACATATTTCTCCAATACCAAATTAGAGAGACCAGTGGATGACATGCAACAAATTTCTTTTTTTTTTCTTTTTTTTTTATTACGTATTTTCCTGAATTACATTTCCAATGCTATCCCAAAAGTCCCCCACACCCTTCCCCCCCCCACTCCCCTACCCACCCATTCCCATTTTTTGGCCGTCAATAAGACAAAAAGACCACCAACAGATTGGGAAAGGATCTTTACCTATCCCAAATCAGACAGGGGACTAATATCCAATATATATAAAGAACTCAAGAAGGTAGACTCCATAAATTCAAATAACCCCATTAAAAATGGGGCTCAGAACTGAACAAAGATTTCTCACCCGAGGAATACTGAATGGCAGAGAAGCACCTGAAAAATGTTCAACCATCTTTAATCATCAGGAAATGCAAATCAAAACAATCCCTGGAGATTCCACCCTCACACCGAGTCATGATGTCTAAGATCGAAAAATTCAGGTGAAGCAGATCTGGCGAGGATTGGTGGAGAAAGAAGGTAACACTCCCTCCATTGTTGGGTGGGATTTCAGTCCTTGTACAACCACTCTGGAAATCAGTCTGGTGGTTCCTCAGAAAATTGGACAGAGTACTACTGGAGGATCCAGCAATACCTCTTCTGGGCATATATTCCAGAAGATGCCCCCAACCCGATAATGAAGGACACATGCTCCCACTATGTTCAGAGCTAGCCTTATTTATAATAGCCAGAAGCTGGAAAGAACCCAGATGCCCCTCAACAGAGGAATGGATACAAAAAATGTGGTACATTTACACAATGGAGTACTACTCAGCTATTAAAAAGAATGAATTGAAATTCCTAGCAAAATGGATGGACCTGGAGGGCATCATCCTGAGTGAGGTAACCAAATCCCAAAGGAACTCTCACAATATGTACTCACTGATAAGTGGATATTAGCCCAGAAACTTAGGATACCCAAGATATAAGATATAATTTGCTAAAAACATTTAACCCAAGAGAACGAAGACCAAAGTGTGGACACTTTGCCCCTTCTTAGAATAGGAAACAAAACACCCATTGTAAAGGAGTTTACAGAGACAAAATTTGGAAGTGTGATGAAAGGATGGACCATCTAGTGATTGCCATATCCAGAGATCCATCCCATTATCAGCTTCCAAACGCTGACACCATTGCATACACTAGCAAGATTTTGCTGAAAGTACCCAGATAATATGCTGTCCTCTTGGAGACTATGCCCAGGGCTAGGCAAATAGCAAACACAGAAGTGGATGCTCACAGTCAGCTATTGAACGGACCACAGGGCCCCCAATGGAGGAACTAGAGAAAGCACCCAAGGAACTAAAGGGAACTGCAACCCTATAGGTGGAACAACAATATGAACTAAGCAGTACCCCGGAGCTCTTGTCTCTAGCTGCATATGTATCAAAAGATGGCCTAGTCGGCCATCACGCAAAGAGAGGCCCATTGGACTTGCAAACTTTATATGCCCCAGTACAGGGGAATGCCAGGGCCAAAAAGGGGGAGTGGGTGGGTAGTGGAGTGGGGGGGGTATGGGGACTTTTGGTATAGCATTGGAAATGTAAATGAGCTAAATACCTAATAAAAAATGGAAAAAAAAAAGTCTTGGAAAGATCAGAAATTCAAGGCCCATACCTAAATATAGTGAAAGCAATATACACCAAACCAGTAGGCAACATCAAACTAAATGGAGAGAAACTTGAAACAATTCCACTAAAACCAGAGACTATCTATTCCCTAACTATTAAATATAGTACTTGGAATTCTAGCTAGAGCAACTAGACAAAAAAAAAGAGAGAGAAAAAAATAGGTCAAAGGGATACAAATTGGAAAGGAAGAACTCAAAATATCAGGATTTGCAAATGATATGATAGGATATTTAAGGGACCCCAAAATCTCCACCTGAGAACTCCTGCAGCTGATTAACAACTGCCCCAGCTATTTCTACAAGAATGGGAGGCAAGATTAAACAGGCTATCTGAGAAGCTTTGCTTACTGGTGAACTCCCTGCTAGCTTGCTAGCTAGCTTGCTTGCTTGCTTGCTTGGTTGCTTGGTTGGTTGGTTGCTTGCTTGCTTGCCTTCTTGGTTGGCTAAGTCACCTGCTGGAGGTCTGGTTCAAAATCAAGCCTCACCCAAACCCAGACAAGAATGAGTTAATTTACCCAAAATATTAACTTTTTGGGGTTTCCCTGTATAATCCTTTAGCTGACTATAGCTGGGGCCTTAGGTAGAAAACTCTCTGGTTTTGTCTAAGCCAGTCTCTTTTTAATAAAAAGGCTCTAATTTGATTAAAGCAAAACTTAAGTCAAGTTGCAAAATCTCTAAACCCAAGACCCACACTAGGACAGTCTTCCCAGAGGTAAAAGCCATCACTTGAGTTAGCATTCTCCCAGAGGAATCCAGAGGGGCAGAACAGCTTGGCACCTTTGTGACCTTATCTAATCTGTGAATATGGGAGTTGCCACTTGATTCCTACAAACTAGCCATTTCCTGGAACTGAAACTGAATCTTACTCTGACTCCTACTTGGGTGGTTTATATAAATAGGGCTTAGATCCTGGCAGAAAAGTGTAGAGAACAAGGGCTGTGTGTGGTTCAGTAGGTGCCTTAGCTAGCCATGCAAGCCAAAGTATCTACCATGAACTGTGCTAAAAGGGTCACCCCTCAGATACAATAAGGCCTTCTGTTGAACCTTAAACAACTTGACCCATCTAAAGGAGGCCTTATCTAAAGGAAAATATATGGAGTGGGGCATTCCTTCTAGGCTCTGCCCAAGTTACCTGGTAATAGCCATGTATTCCTCACTATAAAAGGGGGCTGTTTTGCGCGCGCGCACACACACACACACACACACACACACACACACACACACACACCTCTTATCCTGTCCTGTGGGATTCAGTTATTCATGGGTGGGAGGGGGACTGCAAACCTGGAAGGAGATTGGAGGAAGGGAAAGAAAGAAGGAGACCAAGCAAATTTGTCAATGTCTCCGTTTATTATGCTGAGGTGCCTTGTTTTAAAGCATGCATCACGGGGAATAGGGAGGGGTCGAGGGGGAATTTTACAAAGAACAAAGAAGCAGGCATCTGCTGACATGGGGACTGAAGTCAGGCGCCAGGCAGCGGGCACTGTGCATCTTATCTCTGGAACATAGATCCTCCTTGACAGCCTTGGGGTGTCAGGCCCAGCTCAGGCGTAACTCGTGTCCTTAGATGGCATATGGGAGTCAGGAAGAGATAGGGAAGAGGGGACTATAATTCAGCTTTTACAGCCTCAGGTGCCAGGAAGGGAATAGGGAGGAGGGAGTGACAACAGGCTCCTATCACGAGGCCATTTGGCCTGTCAGGGAGATTGTGAAGGGCTTGCTTTCTCACGGGATGGTCTCTGACAACACATCACTCTCTTACTCACTCTAACCCTAACCCTTTTACTCTCTTCTCTCTCTGTCCCTTCTCTCCCCAATCCCCTCCCTGCTCTTTTTCATGGGTTCATGGCTGGCCTCTACTCCTCTCCTCTCCCCTCTCCCCTCTCTCTCCTCGTCAGTTCTCCTCCTCTCTCCGCTCCCCTCCTCTTTTCGTCTCCTCCTCCCCTCTCCCTCTTTCCTCCTCTCCCCTCTCCTCTTCCTCTCCCTCTCCCCTATCCTTCTCCTCTCATCTGCCCCTCTCCTCACTCCTCTCTCCCTCTCCTCTCCCCTCATCCCTCTTCCTCTCCTCCCTTCTCATCCTCTCTCCCCTCTCTCCTCTCCCCTCTCCTTTCATCTCCTCTCTCCTATCTTCTCTCCTCTCTGTTCTCTCCTCTGTCTTCTCTCCTCTTGCTTCTCCTCTCTTCTTTCTCCCCTTTTCCCTCTCCCCTTCTCCTCTACAATCTATCCCCCTATTCCCTCTCTTCCTTTCCCCCTAGCCCCCTGTTCCCTTTCATCTCTTCCCAACTCCCCTTCCCATGCCCTAAATAAACTCTATTCTATTTCTGTGACTAGTGCCTCCCCTGGAGAAAATGCCTCACCAGGGGCCCACAGAGCCATCCTCACTACCACCACCCCCCCAAACACACACACCATACTGCACCTCTATCAAACATATTCCTGGTTGTTTCTTTTTATAAAACACAATATAGTTGACATTTGATTCCTACAAACTAGCCATTTCCAGGAATAGAAAGTGAAACCTACTCTGATTACAGCCCCCCCTCTTTGGTGGTTTAGATAAATAGGGCTCAGATCCTGGCAGAAAAGTGTAGAGAGCAAGGGCTGTGTGTGGACCAGTAAGGACAAAGAAACTCAGGGAGATCCAACTGTCCATCCCACGGTCTCCTTTCTATGTGCAGTTCTTCCTGGGACACCAGCTTTGCTTACTGGCAGTCTCCCTGCTTGCTTCCTTGCTTGCCTGGTTGGCTATGGTACCTGCTGGAGATCTGGTACAGAATCAAGCCTCACCCAAACTCAGACAAGAATGAGTTAATTTACCCAAAATATGAACTTTGTGGGCTTTCCCTGTATAATCCTTTAGCTGACAATAGTTGGGGCCTTAGCTAGAAAATGCTCTGGATTTGTCTAAGCCAATCTCTTTTTAATAAAAAAGGCTCTAATTTACTTAAAGCAAAACTTAAGTCGTGCTGCAAAACCTCTAAACCCAAGGCCCACACCAGGATAGTTTTCCCAGGGGTAGAAGCCATCACATGAGTTAGCATTCTCCCAGAGGAATCCAGAGGGGAAGAACAGCTTGGCTCCTTTGTGACCTTATTTACAGAAGAATTTGAGGAGTTTCCACTTGGTTCCAACAAACTAGTCATTTCCAGGAATCGAAACTGAAACCTACTCTGACTACAGCCCCCCTCTTTGATGGTTTAGATAAATAGGGCTCAGATCCTGGCAGAAAAGAGTAGAGAGCAAGGGCTGTGTGTGGACAAGTAAGGACAAAGAAACTCAGGGAGATCCGACTGTCCATCCCACGGTCTCCTCCTTTCTATGTGCAGTTCTTCCTGGGACACCAGAACTCCACACTTCACATCTTCATAAACATCCTGAATCTGAATTCCAGTTTTAGATAAAGACGTTCCCTAAGAGGAAAGCCATCACAGAAGTGTTATTGCCACCAGATCAAGGTCACCACTGCTGAGGTAAGTGAAGGGCGTCTAGCTTCAGCTTGTTTGATAATCCAAGATGTGTGATAGCATGAGGAGTGCTGTCCTGACACCAGGAAAGGAGAGCTCAGGTTTGTACTCAGGGAGGATCCTGGGCACAGGAGTATCTTTCAATGGCCATTTTTTGGACCACAGAACATCCCAAAGCAGAGGAGACAACCCCTACCTTCCACCTGTGTTTTGTGGACCATGCTTGTCTTCTGGAGCAGTCAAGCTTGGAGAAAGATGCCAGGTTGGGATACTCAGATGCCCTTGGAGTCCATGCTGTAGGCTCTTCATTTGTCCCATGGAGATAAAGTCCCAGATCAGAAACAGCCACAGACAAGCTCTGGCAGATCATGTTAGGGCCTCTAGTTTTCAAGATTCCTCTGCCCTCTGTCACCTGTTACATAGAAGGGCCTTTTTGTGGTTCTTCCTGTTTCTCTCTTGCAGTGTGCAAAACAATTTGCTTCATGCATTCTGGACTTTCACTATAGTATGAATTCAGCAGTTTATTTTTCTTTTTCTTTTTTTTATGACCCCAAAATATTTATTTTTAATTGGTTGGCACTGTAAGACTGTAGGAAACTACCAAGCCAGAATTTGGTGTCTAAAAACTATTTACAAACCTTAGCAACCATATTTCATATTTTTACCAAGTTAACAGAAAAACCTTGAATTGATATTTCACTTAGACATCATAAAGTATTCCCTAATTACATTGAACGATATTGACAAAAGTGGATGGAATAGATAGAAAATAAATGACTATATCACACAGTACATTAAAAATTGAAACATATCAAATGTTTTAAAAGGTTCAGTTGATTTGAAAAGAAAATGTAATCATTTCTCTAAGCCAAAGGAAACCAGAAGTAAATATCATTAAAATGGGTATATTTAAAATCTTCTTACAAATTCTTTTTAATCAGAAATATCTGAATAATAAGAAATGGAGGAAAATGTTTGTAAGACAGTCTAATAAGGCTAATAAGGTCGTCTTACACAAAAAACCCACTTCTAATCTAGTGAGAAAACCACCTACACACACCTGTCTCTAGCCACTTGTGAGCATGTGTGCACGACACACAGGTACTCTGTGGCTCTTTTCCTCCAGCCAGGCATTAATGACAGAGATCCTCACAGGGTTCCTCTTGCCCGCTTTAAGCTTTTCTTTTTTTTTTTTTTAATTAGGTATTTTCCTCGTTTACATTTTCAATGCTATCCCAAAGGTCCCCCATTCCCCCCCCCCCCCCACCGCAGTTTCTTTTTCTGCCCTGTGTATCTGGACTTCTACAATCCTCTTTTATATGTCTGGGTGTGATTTTTCTGTCCCTAAATTTGGGGACATTTTTGCTAGGAAAATTCCTCTATGTTGTCTGCGAATCCTGATAATCTCATATGGTCCACTCTGTTGTGAGCCTTCCCATTGAGCACTTAATTTAATGAATCTTTAATCTCTAGCCTCATCCACCATTTTGAGTGGCATTTTTAATCTCTACATCACCAACCAAAGATCATACTAGTACTGCTCCAAGGGCCCCAGGGCCTCCAGCACATAGGTAAGAAAGGACTGCATTTTCTGGCCTCCATGGGAGAGTATGCACCTAACCCTTTAGAAACTTGATGCCCCAGGGAAGGGAGATGCATGGTGGTAGGGCACCCTCTCAGACGCAAAGAGGAGGGGGAATGGGATGAAGAAAGCTGGAAGAAGGGACCAGGAGGGGGACCAACATCTGAAATGTAAACAGATATAATTTTTTTTTTTAAGAAAGCTGTGATGTGTAGGTTAGTCAGCAAAGGTTAGATGAACTTGGGCGTCTAATACCCAACTGTGTGAATGCTGATTGCCTGGGTAAGTGAGTGGGTGAACATCTGGTGACGCTTACAGGCCAGGCAATGGGTAGGGGAGAGGCCTATCAGGCATTGCAGGTTGAGAGATCTGAAGTGTCAAAGGCATTGAGGGGTTGAGGGGTGGGTGGGTGGGTGGGTGGTAGACAGGAAGTTTGATCTTCTTACTGTTCTGTTTCAAATATATGGCCTCTAATTCTTTATTACTGTGACATACCTATAAACAAATACATGAACTCAATCTGCTGAGTACATTTAGTGTAGCTTCTATACAGAGATATACAGATAAACAAGATAGGCAGATAAACGGGAACAGATGGATAGGCAGGCAGGCAGACAGATATTAGGGCTGAACATAGGAACTAAATAACTTTGGGAATTATTTAGGGAGCTCATCGCTTGGTAAGACTAACTCTACCACTCTGCAGCTTTTTATTGCTTGTGACTCTTCACCTAAGTGTGACAATCCATGCAATTTCCCACATCCACGTAGGTACGTCCACTGGTAGTATTACTGTTAAGGTCTGTTTAATGGCCACATTGCTGAGATTTCACAAGTATATCATTCCTGTGATATCTAGAAGACTCAGTCTTACACCAGACTTTCTGGTCTTTTGACTCTTGTAGTCTTTCTGCACCCTCTTCTGCAGTGTTGCCTGTCTTAGGTGTAAGGCTTATGCTGTATCAACTGAGGCTGAGCACCGCACATTCAGTTGCTGTCATCATTGTGACTAGTTGTGGCTTTCTGACATGATCTCTGACTGCTGGCAAAAGGAGCATCTTTAATCGCTGGCAAGTGAGAGTCCCACATACCTGTGGGTATAAAGATAAGTATTGAGAAGCAGTGAGGAATTATATTTGGATGGGAAACTGGCCTAGTGGGCTCCCTTCTGAGACCCTTGACCTACATGGCCACGTAGGGTTCCTTAGGTTTTCACCTACCAGGCATGATTTTCTTCCTGTTCAGACAGCCTGAAGTCAAACTAGACAGTGGTCTGTAATCACCAACACACAAATGCCACAATGGCACCTTTACAGTTATCTCAATGTGATGGTGGTCATTGTACTTCATAGGTGTCACAGGTAGGTAGGTTATTACTTTCCTTCCTTGGCAACATTCCAGCACCTTCTGTTATTATGAAAACTGGTCCTCAGGAAAACACTTCTGGGTCAGATTCATCTCAATTTCTCCAAGTTCTGTATCTGAAGTGTGTGGTGACTTCACAAAAGGGACCTTCAACTTCTGAGGCTCAAATAAGGTCAACAGCAATAGCATGTATTGGGGGAGTTTCATGTACACCACTGACAAACAACTCAAAGTTTCTCCTGCCTGACAATGAAGTTTCTGTTACTCTGTGGCTGATGGGGAAGTCATTCTCAGCCATAGGAAGTGTCATCACTTCATTTAAGTATACACATATGTAGGCATGTGTTCCTACAAGTACTATAAATAATTTAGGTAAATATGAAATAGTGATTCCCAATGTAGTCTTTTTCCATAGTTTTGTTTTAACTCTTTTTCCAAGTTAATCCATGTGTTTTCTTGAGTATCTGAGCCAAGGTGATTTCTAGAAATGTTATTACCTTAAAACTCTGGACTACATTACACATGCTGTTTGTCAGAGTTCTCGCAGAATGTACCCCTCAGTGCTGGCTGTGTATGCTGGATGCATAATCTCTTGGAAGCTCTGATTTTTAGTTTGTCTTGAGTTCCAACCTCATCCACCCAGAGAGCACAGTTCCGGGAGCATACACCTTGATCTTCAGAACAGCAGGAAGCAGGGCTCACTGGGCCCTCTTAGGAGTCTGCCTACCACAGAGGCCATGTCCCACTTCCTCTAAGACAAAAGGGGGAACTTGCAGTTGGTTAGACATCCTTTTCAAATCAGTCTTTCCCCCCGTTGTCCTGTGTCTTTCCCTCATTATATGATAACCCACACAATGAGGCTAGAGTTCCAGAGGCCCTATGGACACTTTAGAAAAGGGTTCACATAAGGTTGAGGACACAGCCAGGGGAAGTATTGCTTCTTTTGCATTGAATGTACTGCTCTGTCCTTTTAGACTGCAGGGGGTAACTGTACAGAGGCAGTGGAGTCTGACTGAGACCAGCAAGTGTGAGGAAATTTCTAGGAGAAAGCAAAATCTGAACAAGAGGACTTGGTCTATCCTGGTCAGCAGTAGAAGCATCAACTGAGAGAAGCAAGGGAAGGCAATACTGGCTCTCATGGGGGCTGGGGAGGGTCCACCTTTACTGTACAAGCCAACAGCAAGGTTTGTCCTGCTTTAATTAATGATTAGCATTTCTCTCCTCTCTTCTCCATTCAGCTTCTGCCATACAGAGCCATGGCTTGGGCCTCCAGCTTTGATGCATTCTTTAAGAATTTTAAAAGGGAAAGCAAAATCATCTCTGAATATGACATCACCTTGATTATGACTTACATAGAGGAAAATAAGCTACAGAAAGCTGTTTCTGTAATTGAAAAGGTACTGAGAGACATCGAGGATGCTCCTCTGAACATAGCTGTGACAGGGGAAACAGGCGCAGGGAAGTCCACTTTCATCAATGCCCTGAGGGGGGTGGGGCATGAAGAAAAAGATGCAGCCCCCACTGGGGCAATAGAGACAACCATGAAGAGAACTCCATACCCACACCCAAAGCTTCCCAACGTGACAATATGGGACCTGCCTGGCATTGGGTCTACTACCTTCACACCACAAAACTATCTGACAGAAATGAAGTTTGGTGAGTATGACTTCTTCATTATCATCTCAGCTACACGTTTCAAAGAAAATGATGCACAACTGGCCAAAGCCATTGCACAGATGGGGATGAATTTCTACTTTGTCAGAACCAAGATAGACAGCGACTTAGATAATGAACAGAAGTTTAAGCCTAAGAGTTTCAATAAGGAGAAACTCCTCAAGAAAATTAAGGATTACTGCTCTAATCATCTTCAGGAGTCTCTCTACAGTGAGCCTCTAGTCTTCCTAGTCTCTAACGTTGATATATCGAAGTATGACTTCCCAAAGCTGGAAACTAAACTCCTACAGGATCTCCCAGCCCACAAGCGTCACGTATTCTCACTGTCTTTGCAAAGTCTTACTGAGGCCACCATTAACTGCAAGAGAGATTCCCTGAAGCAAAAAGTCTTCCTAGAAGCCGTGAAGGCTGGAGTATTGGCCACCATTCCACTTGGTGGCATGATCAGTGATATCTTAGAGAATCTGGATGAAACATTCAATCTCTACAGGTCATACTTTGGGCTGGATGATGCTTCACTGGAAAACGTTGCCAAGGATTTGAACATGTCTGTGGATGACTTCAAGGTACACCTTCGATTTCCCCATTTGTTTTCAGAACACAATGATGAGTCCTTAGAAGACAAGCTCTTTAAATATATCAAACACATTTCTTCGGTTACTGGTGGGCCAGTAGCTGCAGTCACTTACTATCGCATGGCTTATTATTTGCAGAATCTCTTTCTTGATACTGCAGCCAATGATGCCATAGCTCTTCTGAATAGTAAAGCACTTTTTGAGAAGAAGGTGGGACCATATATATCTGAGCCCCCCGAGTACTGGGAAGCTTGAAAAAATAAGGCATGAGTTCCAATAAGTGTTCACTCTTAGCTTCACCTTGGGCACGATTTTTAGCCTAGTCCCGATGGGGGAAAAAGTCTCAGTGGCAGGCCAGTGGATTCTTCCTTTCCCTTCTCCTGATCCAGAAGATCACCATGGCAAAGGCTTATAGTGCTTAGAGTAGAAAAGAAGTGTCTTCAACATCGTGCAAATATGACAGCAAAGTATATTTGCATTAAAATCATTTCTTAAAAATAAAACAAACACATGATGTGGATTTGGTTTGCATTTTTCTCCTCAAATGAATCCTGAATCTTTTACTCCTGCGAAAGTTTTCACGTGCTTTTGCATTCTCACGGGCAGCTCTGATTGTCACATTGCCAAGTGGTATTTTGGAAACAGGGACATCGGGTACCCTACAGAGTGTAGACAAACACGTTTTGACCCAGAACTGGGTGTTCCAGGAGATTCTACATGTTGTCAAGTGAACAACTAACATTAATAACCCCATGTGCTAACCAAACCCAGGCTCTTTGCTGACCATGGTGGTATTGGTGCTTTGTCACTAAGGCATGTAAGCACCTCCACATTGCTTCTTCATAGGTGTATAGATGTATGGAAGATTGTTTTAAGCTAGTCACTCCGATGTGCCCTGCCACACTAGGCTTTATTTATTCTTTGCATCTATTGATTCCCTGAACTCTGTGGTCCTCCCTCTCTCCAGCCTCCACTGACACCTTTCTCCAGTCAGTTCATCCATCAACTCACGTGAGAGAACAGAGGGAACCTGCCTCTGTGTCCTGTGGCAGAGCTTGTAACACCTACATTGTGGCCTGAAGATGAATGTGAGCCTGTGGAGAGATGTGCCCACCCACACTCCTAAAACATAACCCCCTGACTCAGTATAGAAAACACTCACTGCCCAAAGTTCGGTCAGATTCTAATCTGCTTCTGTGTGTTTCAATACTTCACAGAGGAAAGCTATTGCTGACACCTTGCAGAAAGAAGTTGTCAGCAGCTGGCATGGACTCTGAAGGGAAGCTAGACAGCCCATGATTGCAAACATGGCTCTGCCAGGCCTTGCCCTTCTCTTCCATTCCCTCTGCCTTGCTAAAAACTAACAAACAAACAAAACCCATTACATTCTATTCCTAAAGCTAGCCTCCAAGGCCTATCTTGTTTATTTGACCACTTCCTCTTCCTGAGGTCAACTACCAAGATCTAGTTATCAAAGAATTGATGTCCAGCAATCAAAAGCCCCTTTTGGCTCCCCTAATTAATATGCACAATTAAAATTAAACACTTCATCCTAACACTGAGTTTCCATGTTTGCCTTTATACAATGCCATTTGCCTAAAAGCCACATTTGCCTCCTCTGAATCCAGAGGTAGACCTTTGTCCCCCTCAGGGAAATACCCTTTCCCATTTTCCCTTGTTCCCTTCTCCTCCATCTAGTCCCCTGTGTCTGTCCTTTAGTCCCTGCCATTTGACACTTTGATGGGACAAATGAATTTCTTTTGTGCTGAGAACTTGGTCTTGGGGTCCTGAGGCAACACCCTTTCATCCTGTCCTTGACAAAGTCTTTCTCTGATGATGGGATCCCCCTGATCCTAGTTACAGGTAAGTACATTACAAGAACACATCACTGCCCACTGATAACAATATGCTTCTGCCTACTCAAAATGTGGCATAAAGCTAGTACCCCCCACATCCTGAATATGGTTTATGTATTCTGTTGACAGGTTAGAATGTTTGGAGAGTCTGAACCTGTAGGAAAGGGACTGATGTCTCGAGGCTCCTTCTCTGATAATTTGGAGTCAAAGTCATCCCTTGCCCCTACCACACACATTCTTACTGTTGTCTTGTCTAATCCCTGAACATAACTGCTCCTTAGTTTCATGGTCACAACACAATTCCAGGAGCTGAAGAACTGGGGTACAGCAGCTGACTTCATCATGCTTGCATCTCTGACTCAGGTTTCTGTGCTAACATATCTCAAGAAGAGGAGGAGACAAAGGAGAGCAGCCACCTTTGCCTCTGGATAGCTACCTGGGAAGCTTATACTTTAGAGCCCTGATGTCATAGTGACTTGAGACCAGGAAAGAGTGAGTCAGGGTCACACAGGGGAACAGAGTCTGTGAAAAATCAATTCTGCTCACCTCAGAGCTAGGACACCCCCATTTCTATGAGAGGAAATCCAGGGTCCATTCTTTAGTTATAAAAGGAAATCCTGGGAGACCATCATCTTGGGGAAAACAACTGTACAGGGCACCATGCGAAGTGCATATATGTGTGTGGATGTGTTCCCAAGTGTGCTGGTGTGTGTGTTTGCACAGGGGTCAGTCTGCATGCATGTGTGCTTGTGTGTAACTGATGACCCAATACTTGTAGCTGCATACTAGCCTCTAAAGTTAACAGTGAGTTATGAAGAGAGTGAGTTCAGCAGTTTCTTGGGCCAGTGAAATGCTGTGGTAAATGAGTAGTGATAAAATCACTGTGAGGAGAAGAGTGTTGAATATAGGACAGAAAGGACAACACAGAGACAACCGTCATGCACTTGCATATCCCAAGAAAGTAAAGGAGAAAGGCCTGCCATGTGCATTGTGCAATGTCTAACTTTTCCATATCTGTCTTCAGTGAATCCATGATCAACCAGGAAAGCAAAAGGCTTACTGTAAAAATGATAGCTTGGAGGAGTTTTAGCTCTCGGTAACTACGAACAGACAGTAACTGTGTGACAGTCTTTGCTTACAGCCAACCTCATTGTAAACAACAGGTGATTGCAGACTCTTCCCATTGGCCCAGCCACATCTGAGAAAAAAGTATGAAAAGTGCTACGGAGGTCTAAGATCAGCTCGAATTTGAAACATTAGAATGTCTATGTGTGTATGTGTGTGGAACGTGTTTGAGTGTGAAAAGACATATACTAAGGCTTGGGCGGCTATAACATGGAATACATATTGAATATATTGAGTGGCTCTTACTCATTTCACTACATTGTTAAGGACAGTCACTGTCAACCCCTTACTGTGAGAAACTGGTAGCACCGGTCAGGGGTCAGCCCAGGTCCACCTGTGGATATGGAATGCTGCCCAGCTCTGCACAGGACCTACCGAATGGGAGGTGAGCAAACCAAGCCCTGGCCAGTGAGCACTGTCTGCCCCACCTCCCAGTAAGCCTCAAGTCAGGAGGGTTCCAAGCTCAGCAAATAAATTCAGCTGCCCAGTGAAATAAGAACACTCCAGAGCAGTGTATCTGCATGCATGGGTGAAACTCCAGCGCCAATGCACAGAACTGAGAATCAAGGAAAATGTCAACTCTGCTGGGGATTTGTGAGCTAGAGATGATGAAAGTCTCAGGGGAGGCTGGAGGTTTGAAGAAAGAAAATCTAAGATAAGCACTCACAGGTCTTCAAGATGGAACAGAAATATATGAATACACACAAGCACACACGCACGCACACACATACTCTCTCTCTCACACACACACACACACACACACACGCACACACACACACACACACACACAGGTCCAGATCTCTTTTCTCTTCTCCCATCTTCATTCCATAGGGTCCCAGGAATCTTAAAGATTCCCCACAGGTTGGAATACAGTGTCCTCCTGTGTCTATCCTTTAATTACTCCACCCAGCACTCAGCTCAGCAGAGCCAGTCATACATCACCCACTCCCACATCCTGTTTATCCTCCTAAGAGCAGGAAATGGTTCATACCTTTCAAAACCATAATTCTGAAAGCCTGAGAAATCTTTGAGTGGCAAAGTGTCACTGCCTTCTAGTTAAGATATCACAGTGGAGAATTATGAATGATGTGTGTCCATGCTCCACTATGTTCATAGCAGCCTTATTTATAATAGCCAGAAGCTAGAAAGAACCCAGATGTCCCTCAATAGAAGAATAGATACAGAAAATGTGGTACATTTACACAATGGAGTACTACTCAGCTATTAAAAACAATGGATTTTTGAAATGCTTGGACAAATGGATGGATCTGGAGGATATCATCCTTAGTGAGGTAACTCAATCACAAAAAGAGTCATTAGATATGCGCTCACTGATAAGTGGATATTAGCCCAGAAACATAGAACACCCAAGATACAATTTGCAAAACAGAAGAAAATCAAGAAGAGGGAAGACCATGGGTGGGTGGATACTTCATTCTTCCTTAAAAAAAGGAACAAAATATCCATGAAAGGAGTTACAGCGACAAAGTTTGGAGCTCAGACGAAAGGATGGACTATCCAGAGACTACCCCACCCGGGGATCCATCCCATAATCACCCACCAAACCCAGACACTATTGCATATGCCAGAAAGATTTTGCTGAAGGGACCCTGTTATAGCTGTCTCGTATGTGGCTATGCCAGTGCCTGGCAAATACAGAAGTAGATGCTCACAGTCATCTATAAGATGGAACACAGAGCCCCCAATGGAAAAGCTAGAGAAAGCACCCAAGGAGCTGAAGGGGTCTGCTACCCTATAGGTGGAACAACAATATGAACTAACAAGTACCCCCAGAGTTTGTATCTCTAGCTGCATATGTAGCAGAAGATGGCCTAGTCGGCCATCGCTGGGAAAAGAGGCCCCTTGGTATTGCAAACTTTATATGCCCCCCGTACAGGGGAATACCAGGGTCAAGAAGCGGGAGTGGGTGGGTTGGGGAGCAGGGTAGGGGGAGGGTATAGGGAACTTTCGGGATAGCAATTGAAATGTATATAAAGAAAATATCTAATTAAAAAATCAGAAATTAATGATGTGTGTCATTTTCTGTATATCGACTTCAAAAATGTATGACTTAATGCATATTGTCATTATGGATAATGTTACTGTTTTGATCATAAAAAGAAAAAGAAATTTAAGAATATGTTCTATGTGGGTGTGGGGAAAGGGGATGCATGTGTGGGCCCAGGTCAAGGCATCCCTTCCCCCTGAGAGACCAGGCACACAATGGGATCAAATAGAACAGAGTTATTTAGGGCATGGGGAGGGGAGTTAAAAGAATAGCAGAGGCAGAGAAAGGCAGAGAGAGAGGGACAGAAAAAGTAGAGAAGTAGAGGAAGATCATGTTCACCTGGAGAGAGGAGGGAGGTAATGGGAAGAGAGGGGAAGCAAGGGGGAAACAGGCAAGAGAGAGGCAAGAGACCTGGGAGATGGAGGGGGGCACATGGCCACTTTCATAGTGGGCCAGGCCTACCTGGCTGTTGCTAGGTAACTGTGAGGAGGAGCATATCTGGTTGCTGCCAGGAACTGTGGGGGTGGAAGTTAGACAGAAGGCCAACAGTTACCACAATAGATTTAAAAAGAAAGTAAGAACCATAAATGTGTCCAGAGTCAATGCTCAGTACAAGAGGATGTCACAATTACAACCCTGTTAGATAGAAGATGCTGAGGCCACCCACACCTTGAGAGATGAACTAGGAAAAGCAGACACTAAGAGCTCAGGGGAAAGTAGAACTGCTAACGAGAGTAGACTGAGTTCTGAGCTGCAGAGAAATATGAAGGCATTCCCTGGATATATGGAAACATGTGGACCAATGTGTTTGGTGCAAGGCATGACAGGGTTTTCAGGAATGACAGATGGTACAAAGGTGAAGGTCTGATAGGGAAGTGACAATGATGCGAATAATGGTATAAATTGTACCCGGGGACAGATGGTGGGTATAAAGTGACAAACTGTATCCTGGGTGGTCACAACACCCATGTATGCTCACCCCAGGTATGGAGCCACTACAGACCAACATACAGATACCAACAAAGTTCAACTTTTTCAGCCAATGGGTTTTATTGGGGTTTCTAACACAGCAGGAAATACTCAAGACAGCTTCATTACCGAGGCTCACCCCTGCATGAGTGACAGCTCAGGAAAGCTGGGGCCCTGGAGCAGCTCAGCAGGTCAGAGAGCATCCTTTACAAGTGATTCTGCCCTAACCCTCTTCCAGGCAGCTTACTGGGTTTCTGCTTCTTCCAGGAAGCTGGTCTGGATTCTTCCAGGCAGCTTACTGGGTTTCTGCTTCTTCCAGGAAGCTGGTCTGGATGCTGAGTCTTCTCTGCAGCTCAGCTTCATTAGTCTGAGAGGGACTCTCAGCTTTTATGGCTTACTCTGGTGGGAAGGTTATAGTTAAACTAGTCAGTTTCAGTGCTTCTGGTTCTGTCTGCCCAGGCCTGAGCCCGCATTCTCTGTGTGTGGGGGATTCGGGGGTGGGGTGTCTGTGTGTGTGTGTGTCCCCATGTCTGTGTGTGTCTGTGTGTGCTGGTTCAACTGGCTGTCAGCATGTAGGAAAATACAAATTGACCCATTCTTATCTCCATGTACAAAACTCAAGCCCAAGTGGATCTAGGACCTCCACATAAAGCCAGATACACTGAAACTTATAGAGAGAAAGTGGAGAAGAGCCTGGAACACATAGGCACAGAGGAAAAATTCCTGAACAGAACACCAATAGCTTATGCTCTAAGATCAAGAATCAAAAAATTTGACCTCATAAAATTGCAAAGCTTCTGTAAGGCAAAGGACACTGTCAATAGGAGAAAAAGGCAAACAACAGATTGGGAAAACACCTTTACCAATCCTACATTTGATAGAGAACTAATATCCAATATATACAAGGAAATCAAGATATTAGATTCCAGAGAATCAAATAACTCTATTTTTAAAATGAGGTACAGGGCTGGTAAAATGGCTCAGTGGTTAAGAGCACCAACTGCTCTTCCAGAGGTCATCAGTTCAAATCCCAGCAACCGCATAGTGACTGACAACCATCCATAACAAGAAACAAATAAAGAACCTATGGTCTGTACCAAGCAGGCCAGAGAAAGAGGTAGAAAGGGAAGGAGGAAAAAATAAAGTTTTTTTTTAAATGTACTTTTTAAAAAGCTATTTAAAAATGGGGTACAGAGCTAAACAAAGAATTCTCAACTGAGGAATACTGAATGGCTGAGAAGTACCTAAAGCAATGTTCAACATCCCTAGTTATCAAGGAAATGCAAATCGAAACAACCCTGAGATTCCACCTCACACCACTATGAATGGTTAAGGTCAAAAACTCAGGTGACAGCAGATGCTGGCAAGGATGTGGAGAAAGATGAATACTCCTCCATTGTTGGTGGGATTGCAAGCTGGTACAACCACTGTGGAAATCAGTCTGGCCGTTCCTCAGAAAATTGGACATAGTATTGCCTGAGGACCAAACTATACCTCTCCTGGGCATATACCCAAAAGAGTCTCCAACATATAACAAGGACACAAACTGTACTATGTTCATAGCAGTCTTATTTATTTATTTATTTATTTATTTATTTATTTATTTATTTATTTATTTTTCATTTTTTAGTAGATATTTTCATCATTCACATTTCAAGTCCTATCCCCAAAGCCCCCTATTCCCTCCCCTGACCATGCTCCCAACCCACCCACTCCCTTTTCCTGGCCCTGGCATTTCCCTACACTGGAGCATATGACCTTTGCAAGACTAAGGACCTCTCCTCCCATTGAAGGCCAACTAGGCCATCCTCTGCTACATATGCAACTACAGACACAGTACTGGAGGGTACTGGTTAGTTCATATTGTTGTTCCTCCTTTAGCTCCTTGGGTACTTTCTCTAGTTCCTTCATTAGAGACTCTGTGTTCCATCCAATAGATGCCTGTGAGCATCCACTTCTGTATTTGCCAGGCACTGGTATAGCCTCACAAGAGAGAGCTATATCAGGGTTCTGTCAGTAAAATCTTTCTGGCATATGCAATAATGTCTGGGTTTGGTGATTGTATATGTGATGGATCCCTGGGTAGAACAGTCTCTGGATGGTCCTTCCTTTTGTCTCAGCTCAGAACTTTGTCTCTGTAACTCCTTCCATGGGTATTTTGTTCCCCATTCTAAGAAGGTGCAAAGTATCCACACTTTGATATTCCTTCTTCTTGAGTTTCATGTGTTTTGCAAATTGTATCTTGGGTATTCTAAGTTTCTGGGCTAATATCCACTTATCAGTGAGTGCATATCAAGTGACTTCTTTTGTAATTGGGCTACCTCACTCAGGATGATATCCTCCAGATGCATCCATTTGTCTGAGAATTTCATGAATTTTCTGTTTTTAATTGCTGAGTAGTACTCCATTGTGTAAATAAACCACATTTAGCAGTCTTATTTATAAGACTTCCTTCAACAGAGAAATGGATATAGAAAATGTGGAACATTTACACAATGGAGTACTACCCAGCACTTAAAACGATGAATATATGAAATGCTTAGGTAAATGGATGAAACTAGAAAATATCATCCCGAGTGAGGTAACCCAATCACAGAAGAACACACATGGCACACATTCACTGAGGAGTGGATATTAGCCCAAAAGCTCGGAATAACCAAGATACAATTCACAGACCACATGAAGCTCAAGAGAAGAAAGAACATACTGTGGATGCTTCAGTCCCTCTTAGAAAGGGGAACACCCTCATAGAAGTAGGGGGATGGGGAATGAGATGGGGGCTTCCAGGAGGGGAGGAACCACCAGGAAAGGGGAAAATATTTGAAATATAAATAAAGAAGAGGCCAACAGAGGCAGCAAACAGAGCAGCCCCAAACTGAGCCCTCTCCTGCCTGCCTGACCTCTGCTCCCCTCCACCTGCCCCCAGGTCTCTTTCTCCCTTCCTCCTCCACACCCCCCTCCTCTGCCTACTAGTGGGGGGATCTTGGCTTCCCACCCGCCAGTATTGATCCACCCCACACACACCCCACCCCTGGTCTCCTGCCCTTCCCCTTCCTGCCTGGTCCCCTTTTCTCCTCAGTGGATTTGTGACTCCAGTGACCAACAACTTGACTACTCAAAGTCCAGCTCCCTGTGACTGCTAGACATGGATACCGGTGCGGTTGAAGGTGCATGAACTGTCACTCTCACCATCAAGCTACTTAAGCATGGAAAGGAAGTTGGCAGTATTGTACAAAAAAAAAAGGAGAATCTGTTAAGATGCACAAAAAGAGTGGTGCACTTATCAACATCTCAGAAGGAATTGTTCTGGGACTATTATCACTTTGGCTTGATGAACTAATGCCACTTCAAAGCCTTTGCAATGATCATTGACAAACTGGAAGAGCAGCTCTATGACCAATTGCACAGCTGCCAGTGGACCCCCGGTTACCTTATAGCTGGAAGTTCCTGCTAGTCAGTCTCTCTCTCTCTCTCTCTCTCTCTCTCTCTCTCTCTCTCTCTCTCTCTCTCTCTCTTTGGTTTTTTGAGACAGTGTGTCTCTGTGTAGCCTTGTGTGGCTCTCTTATTGGAAAAGGTGGTTGCAAGATCAAGGAAATAAGAGAGAGTACAGGGGCTCAGGTCCAGGTGGCAGGTGATATGGTCCCCAACTCAAGTGAGCAGGCAATAACTATTGCTGGCACTCCACAATCCATCATTGAGTTTGTGAAACAAATCTGCAAGGCCATGTTGGAGTCCCTCAGAAGGGTGTGACTATCCCATACCGACCCAAGCCCTCCAGTTCTCCAGTCATCTTTGCAGGTCAGGCCTATACTATTCAAGGACAGTGTGCCATTCCACAGCCAGATTTGACCAAGATGCACCAGTTCGCAATATGCAATAGTCTTATATTCCCATGACCCATGGCAACACCGGGTTCAGTGCAGATTTGGATGCATCTGCACAAACTACTTCTCATGAACTCACCATTCCAAATGATTTGATTGACTGCATAATCAGACGGCAGGGTGCCAAAATCAATGAGAGCCATCAGATGTCTGGGGCACAGATCAAAATTGCAAACCAGAGGAAGGATCTACTGATAACGCAGGTTTCCATCACTGGACCTGCTGCCAGCATTAGCCTTGCTCAGTATGTAATCAATGTCAGGCTTTCCTCAGAGACAGGGGGCAGGGGGAGCACCTAGAACAGAGCAGATTCACCCATAATCCCTTTCTGCTGGTCACTACCACCTATGATGCATCTGTGTAGTTTCTGAACAGCCAACCATTCCAGGTTTTAAAATAGTTTGTAAATTTTCAGTTTCTACACACTATATCATCCACTCATGATATTTTAACTGAAGTGTTTTAATTCCTTTATCTGTTCAGCAGTTATGCTGAGATATCCATATTTAGTTTTATAAGCTTCTCCCCTTTTGCTTTTTTTTTGGGGGGGGGATTGGCTCATGAATTTCTGTTTGTCATGAAAATGTAAGAGTGGATTATTAATACATTTCAGTTTAGTTCTGTAATGTCAGGAATTTTTCAAAAAAAAAAAAAAACCCTAAAAGATGGACTGGACCTTTTCCTTTGTGATTAGAAACTGGATACCACAGTGACTTAAGTGGGTTTGTTCCTGTCTGATGTTATTTCTATACCTTTTTACCTTCATAGAGCCTGATTCAGTTTAAATAGAATTAATGGACTTTCAAAAAATGAAAAGAAATTATCCAATAAAAACGTAAAAAGAAAATATTGCTAATTGTTGAAAAATATTTCACTGCCACAGCTATTTCTTTTTCATTTTTTTCTTTTTTTTAATTGAGTATTTTCTTTATTTACATTTCAAATGTTTTCCCTTTCCAGTTCTCCCCTTCAAAAACCCCCCGATCCCATCCACACTCCCCCTGACCCTATGAGGGTGCTCCCCCACCCACCCACCCAGCCCCATCTTCCTGCCCTGGCATTCCTTTACACTGGGTCATCTGTGGAAACACACAGGCCCAAGGGCCTCTCCTCCCTCTGATGCCAACAAGGCCATCCTCTGCCACATATGCAACCAGAGCCATGGGTCCTTCCATGTGTGCTCTTTGGTTGATGGTCCAGTGTCCCAAAGCTCCGGAGAGTCTTGTGGTTGACACTGTTGCTCCCTCCATGGGGCTGCAAACCCCCTCAGCTCTTTCAGGCCCTCCTCATCTCCTACATCGGGGACCTCAGGTTCAGTCCAATGGTTGGCTGCAAGCATCTGCCTCTGTGTTTGTCAGACTCTGGCAGAACCTCTCAGAAGACAGCCATATTAGGCTCCTGTCAGAAAGTACTTCCTGACATCTGGGTTTGGTGACTATATGTGAGATAAAATATTCCACAAAATAGAAACAGAATGAATACAACCCAATTTGTCTTATGTGACCACAATTACACTTATACCTAATTTACACCAAAAAACAACAAAGAAAGAGAACTTCAGACCAATTTCCCTTAGGAATATTGATACAAACATACTCAATAAAATTCTCTCAAAATGTATCCAAGAACACATCAAAATGATCATTCACCACATTCAAGTAGGCTTCATCCCAGGATGTTTCAATATATGGAAATAAAACAACGTAATCTACCATATAAACAAACTGAAAGGAAAAAAACTGCATGATCATTTCATTAGATAATGAAAAAATTTTGACAAAATTCAGTATCCCTTCATGTTAAAAGTCTTGGAAAGATCAGAAATTCAAGGCTCATACCTAAATATAGTGAAAGCAATATACACCAAACCAGGAGGCAACATCAAACTAAATGGAGAGAAACTTGAAGCAATTCCACTAAAACCAGAGACTATCTATTCCCTAACTATTAAATATAGTACTTGGAATTCTAGCTAGAGCAACTAGACAAAAAAAAAAAAAAAAAAAAAAAAAAAAAAAGAGAGAGAGAGAGAGAGAGAGAAATAGGTCAAAGGGATACAAATTGGAAAGGAAGAACTCTACATATCAGGATTTGCAAATGTCATGATAGGATACTTAAGGGACCCCAAAATTTCCACCCGAGAACTCCTGCAGCTGGTTAACAACTGCCCCAGCTATTTCTACAAGAATGGGAGGCGAGATTAAACAGGCTACCTGAGAAGCTTTGCTTCCTGGCAGTCTCCCTGCTTGCTTGCTTGCTTGCTTGCTTGCTTGCTTGCTTGCTTGCTTGCTTGCTTGCTTGCTTGCTTGCCTGGTTGGCTATGGTACCTGGTGGAGGTCTGGTACAGAACCAAGCCTCGCCCAAACCCAGACAAGAATGAGTTAATTTACCCAAAATGTTAACTTTGTGGGCTCTCCCTGTATAATCCTTCAGCTGACAATAGCTGGGGCCTCAGCTATAAAATGCTCTGGTTTTGTCTAAGCCAGTATCTTTTTAATTTTTTTAAAAAAGGGGGGGCTCTAATTTTACTTAAAGCAAAACTTAAATCAAGCTGCAAAATCTCTAAACCCAAGACCCACACCAGGACAGTTTTCCCAGGGGTAGAAGCCATCACATGAGTTAGCATTCTCCCAGAGGAATCCAGAGGGGCAGAACAGCTTGGCACCTTTGTGACCTTATCTAACCTGTGAATGTGGGAGTTGCCCCTTGATTCCTACAAACTAGCCATTTCCTGGAACTGAAATTGAAACCTACTCTGACTCCTCCTTGGGTGGTTTATATAAATAGGGCTTAGATCCTGGCAGAAAAGTGTAGAGAGCAAGGGCTGTGGGCAGTTCAGTAGGTGCCTTCGCCATCCTTGCAAGCCAGAGTATCTACCATGAACTGTGCTAACGGGTCACCCCTCAGATACAATAAGGCCTTCTGTTGAACCTCAAACAACTTGACCCATCTAAAGGAGGCCTTAACTAAGGAAGAATATATGGAGTGGGACATTCCTTCTAGGCTCTGCCCAAAGTTACCTGGTAATAGCCATGTATGCCTCACTATAAAAGGGGTTGTTTCGCCTGCGAATGCTCACGCACGCCCCCCCCCACTTCACTCTTTTACTCACTCTTTTACCCTCCCACTCTCCTTGCTCTCTGTCCCTTCTCTCCCCAATCCCCTCCCTGTGCTTTTCCATGGGTTCATGGCTGGCCTCTACTCCTCTCTCCTCTCTCCTCTCTCCTCTCTCCTCTCTCCTCTCTCCTCTCTCCTCTCTCTCTCTCCTCCCCCTGTCCCCTCCCCCACTCTCCCCTCTTGCTTCTCTCCTCTTGCTTCTCCTCTCTTCTTTCTCCCCTTTCCCCTCTCCCCTTCTCCTCTACAATCTATCCCCCTATTCCCTCTCTTCCTTTCCCCCTATCCCCCTGTTCCCTTTCATCTCTTCCCAACTCCCCTTCCCATGCCCTAAATAAACTCTATTCTATTTCTGTGACTAGTGCCTCCCCTGGAGAAAATGCCTCACCAGGGGCCCACAGAGCCATCCTCACTACCACCACCCCCCAAACACACACACCATACTGCACCTCTATCAAACATATTCCTGGTTGTTTCTTTTTATAAAACACAATATAGTTGATATTTGATTCCTACAAACTAGCCATTTCCAGGAATAGAAAGTGAAACCTACTCTGATTACAGCCCCCCTCTTAGGTGGTATAGATAAATAGGGCTCAGATCCTGGCAGAAAAGTGTAGAGAGCAAGGGCTGTGTGTGGACCAGTAAGGACAAAGAAACTCAGGGAGATCCGACTGTCCACCCCACGGTCTCTTCCTTTCTATGTGTAGTTCTTCTTGGGACACCAGAACTCCACACCTCATATCTTCTCTTCTTTTCTCTCTGTAGACATCCTGAATCTGAGTTTCAGTTTTAGACAAAGACCTTTCCTGAGAGGAGATCCATCACAGAAGTGTTATTGCCACCAGATCAAGGTCACCACTGCTGAGGTAAGGGTGTCTAGGTTCAGCTTGTTCAATAATGCAAGATGTGTGATAGCATGAGGAGTGGCCCCTGACACCAGGAAAGGAGAACTCAGGGCTTTGTACTCAGGGAGGATCCTGGGCACAGGAGTTTCCTTCAGTGGCCATCTTCTGGACTACAGAGAATCCCAGGCAGAGGAGGCAACCCCTTCCTTCCACCTGTGTGTTATAGACCATGCTTGTCTTCTGGAGCAGTCAAGCTTGGAGAAAGATGCCAGGTTGGGATACTCAGATGCCCTTGGAGTCCTTGCTGTAGGCTCTTCATTTGTCCCATGGAGATAAAGTCCCAGATCAGAAACAGCCACAGACAAGCTCTGGCAGATCATGTTAGACCCTGTGGTTTTCAAAAGATTCTTCTGCCCTCTGTCACTTGTTACATATAAGGGACTATTTTGTAGTTCTTCCTGTTTCTCTCTTGCAGTGTGCAAAACAATTTGCTTTATGCATTCTGGACTTTCACTATGGTATGACTCCAGGAGTTTCTTTTTCTGCCCTGTATATCTGGACTTCTACAATCCTCTTGTATATATCTGGGTGTGATTTTTCTGTCCCTAAATTTGGGGACATTTTTGCTAGGAAAATTCCTCTATGTTGTCTTCGACTCCTGATAATCTCTCCTCCATATGGTCCACTCTGTTGTGAGCCTTCCCATTGAGCACTTGATTTAATGATTCTTTAATCTCTAGCCTCATCCACCATTTTGAGTGGCATTTTTAATCTCTAAACCACCAACCAAAGATCATACTAGTACTGGTCCAAGGGCCCCTGACCCTCCAGCACATAGGTAAGAGAGGACCACATTTTCTGGCCTCAGTGAGAGAGTGTGCACCTAACCCTTTAGAAACTTGATGCTGCAGGGAAGGGAGATACATGGGGGTAGGGCACCCTCTCAGTGGAAAAGGGGAGGGGGAATGGGATGAAGAACTCTGGAAGAAGGGACCAGGAGTGGGACCAATATCTGAAATGTAAATAAACAAAATAATTATTTTTTTAAGAAAGCTGTTTTATGTCGGTTAGTCAGCAAAGGATATGGGAACTTGGGTGTCTATGATCCAGCAGTGTGAATCCTGATTGCCCTGGGTAAGTGGGTGGGTGGACAACTGGTGACACTGACAGGCCAGGGAATGGGTAGGGGAGTGGCCTATCAGGCATTGCAGGTTGAGAGATCTGAAGTGTCAAAGGCATTGAGGGGTTGAGGGGTGGGTGGGTGGGTGGGTGGTAGACAGGAAGGTTGATCTTCTTCCTGTTCTGTTTCAAATATATGGCCTCTAATTCTTTATGACTGTGACATACCTATAAACAAATACATGAACTCAATCTGCTGAGTACATTTAGTGTAGCTTCTATACAGAGATATACAGATTAAAAAAGATAACCAGATGAACGGGAGCAGATAGTTAGACAGGCAGACAGACAGATATTAGGACTGAACATAGGAACTAAATAACTTTGGGAATTATTTAGGGAGCTCATCGCTGGGTAAGACTAACTCTGCCACTCTGCAGCTTTTTATTGCTTGTGACTCTTCACCTAAGTGTGACAATCCATGCAATTTCCCACATCCACGTAGGTATGTCCACTGGTGGTATTACTGTTCAGGTCTGTTTAATGGCCACATTGCTGAGATTTCACAAGTGTATCATTCCAGTCATATCTAGAAGACTCAGTCTTGCAGCAGACTTTCTGGTCTTTTGACTCTGTAGTCTTTCTGCACCCTCTTCTACAGTGTTGCCTGTCTTAGGTGTAAGGCTTATGTTGTAATGTATCAACTGAGGCTGAGCATCACACAGTCAGTTGCTGTCTGCATTGTGACTAGTTGTGGCTCTCTGACATGATCTGTGACTGCTGGGAAAAGGAGCATCTTTAATGGCTAGTGAGTGAGAGTCCCACATACCTGTGGGTATAAAGATAAGTATTGAGAAGCAGTGAGGAATTATATTTGGATGGGAAACTGGCCTAGTGGGCTCTATTCTGAGACCTTTGACCTACCTGGCCACGTAGGGTTCCTTAGGTTTTCACCTACCAGGCATGATTTTCTTCCTGTTCAGACAGCCCTGAAGTCAAACTAGACAGTGGTCTGTCATCACCAACACACAAATGCCACAATGGCACCTCTACAGTTATCTCAATGTGATGGTGGTCATTGTACTTCATAGGTGTCACAGGTAGGTAGGTTATTACTTTCCTCCCTTGGCAACATTCCAGCACCTTCTGGTATTATGAAAACTGGTCCTCAGGAAAACACTTCTGGGTCAGATTCAGCTCAATTTCTCCAAGTTCTGTATCTGAAGTGTGTGGTGACTTCACAAAAGGGACCTTCAACTTCTGAGGCTCAAATAAGGTCAACAGCAATAGCATATATTGGGGGAGTTTCATGTACACCACTGACAAACAACTCAAAGTTTCTCCTGCCTGACAATGAAGTTTCTGTTACTCTGTGGCTGATGGGGAAGTCATTCTCAGCCATAGGAAGTGTCATCACTTCATTTAAAGTATACACATATGTAGGCATGTGTTCCTATATGTACTATAAATAATTTAGGTAAATATGAAACAGTGATTCCTAATGTAGTCTTTTTCTATAGTTTTGTTTTAATTCTTTCTCCAAGTTTATCCTTGTGTTTTCTGGAGTATCTGAGCCAAGGTGATTTCTAGAAAAGTTATTACCTTGGAATTCTGAACTACATTACACACGCTGTTTGTCAGAGTTCTCGAAGAATGTACCCCTCAGTGCTGGCTGTGTCCACTGGATGCACAATCTCTTGGAAGCTGTGGTTCTTAGTTTGTCTTGAGTTCCAACCTCATCCACGCAGAGAGCACAGTTCCGGGAGCATACACCTTGATCTTCAGAACAGCAGGGAGCAGGGCTCACTGGGCCCTCTTAGGAGTCTGCCTACCACAGAGGCCATGTCCCACTTCCTCTAAGACAAAAGGGGGAACTTGCAGTTGGTTGGACATTCTTTTCAAATCAGTCTTTCCTCCCGTTGTCCTGTGTCTTTCCCTCATTATATGATAACCCACACAATGAGGCTAGAGTTCCAGAGGCCCTATGGACACCTTAGGAAAGGGTTCACATAAGGTTGAGGACGCAGCCAGGGGAAGTATTGCTTCTTTTGCATTGAATGTACTGCTCTGTCCTTTTAGACTGCAGTGGGTAACTGTACAGAGGCAGTGGAGTCTGACTGAGACCAGCAAGTGTGAGGAAATTTCTAGGAGAAAGCAAAATCTGAACAAGAGGACTTGGTCTATCCTGGTCAGCAGTAGAAGCAGCAACTGAGAGAAGCGAGGGAGGCAATACTGGCTCTCATGGGGGACTGGAGAGGGTCCTGCTTTACTGTACAAGCCAACAGCAAGGCTTGTCCTGCTTTAATTAATGATTAGTATTTCTCTCCTCTCTTCTCCATTCAGCTTCTGCTATACAGAGCCATGGCTTGGGCCTCCAGCTTTCATGCATTCTTCAAGAATTTTAAGAGGGAAAGCAAAATCATCTCTGAAGATAACATCACCTTGATTAAGGCTTACATAGAAGAAAATAAGCTACAGAAAGCTGTTTCTGTAATCGAAAGGGCACTGAGAGACATCGAGGATGCTCCTCTGAACATAGCTGTGACAGGGGAAACTGGCGCAGGGAAGTCCACTTTCATCAATGCCCTGAGGGGGGTGGGGCATGAAGAAAAAGATGCAGCCCCCACTGGGGTGGTAGAGACAACCATGAAGAGAACTCCATACCCACACCCAAAGCTTCCCAATGTGACAATATGGGACCTGCCTGGCATTGGGTCTACTACCTTCACACCACAAAACTATCTGACAGAAATGAAGTTTGGTGAGTACGACTTCTTCATTATCATCTCAGCTACACGTTTCAAAGAAAATGATGCACAACTGGCCAAAGCCATTGCAAAGATGGGGATGAATTTCTACTTTGTCAGAACCAAGATAGACAGCGACTTAGATAATGAACAGAAGTTTAAGCCTAAGAGTTTCAATAAGGAGAAACTCCTCAAGAAAATTAAGGATTACTGCTCTAATCATCTTCAGGAGTCTCTCTACAGTGAGCCTCCAGTCTTCCTAGTCTGTAACTTTGATATAACGAAGTATGACTTCCCAAAGCTGGAAACTAAACTCCTACAGGATCTCCCAGCCCACAAGCGTCACGTATTCTCACTGTCTTTGCAAAGTCTTACTGAGGCCACCATTAACTGCAAGAGAGATTCCCTGAAGCAAAAAGTCTTCCTAGAAGCCGTGAAGGCTGGAGTATTGGCCACCATTCCACTTGGTGGCATGATCAGTGATGAATAGAGAATCTGGATGAAACATTCAATCTCTACAGGTCTTACTTTGGGCTGGATGATGCTTCACTGAAAAACATTGCCCAGGATTTGAACATGTCTGTGGATGACTTCAAGGTACACCTTCGATTTCCCCATTTGTTTGCAGAACACAATGATGAGTCCTTAGAAGACAAGCTATTTAAATATATCAAACACATTTCTTCGGTTACTGGTGGGCCAGTCGCTACAGTCACTTACTTTACGAGGGCTTATTATTTGCAGAGTCTCTTTCTTGATACTGCAGCCAACGATGCCATAGCTCTTCTCAATAGTAAAGCACTTTTTGAGAAGAAGGTGGGACCTTATATATCTGAGCCCCCCCAGTACTGGGAAGTTTGAAAAAATGAGGCATGAGTTCCAGTCAGTGTTCACTCTTAGCTTCACCTTGGGCACGACTTATAGCCTAGTCCCGAGGGGGAAAAAAGTCTCAGTGGCAGGCCAGAGGATTCATGCTTTCCCTTCTCCTGATCCAGAAGATCACCATGGCAAGGGCTTATAGTGCTTATAGTAGAAGAGTCTTCAACATCGTGCAAATCTGAGAACAAAGTATATTGCCATTAAAATCATTTGTTAAAATTAAAATAAACACATGATGTGGACTTGGTTTGGATTTTTCTTCTCAAATGAATCCTGGATCTTTTACTGCTATGAAAGTTTTCATGTGCTTTTACATTCTTAGGGGAAGCCCTGATTGTCACATTACCAAGTGGGGTTTTGGAAACAGGGGCATCTGGTGCCCTACAGAGTGTAGACAAACAGGGTTTGACCCAGAACTGGGTGTTCCAGGAGATTCTAGGTGTTGTAAGGTTAACGATGAACACTAATATCCCCATGTACTAACCAAACCCAGGCTCTTTGCTGACCATGGTGGTATTGGTGCTTTGTTACTAAGGCATTTAAGCACCTCCACATTGCTTACTCATAGGTGTATAGATGTATGGAAGATTGTTTTAAGCTAGTCACTCCGATGTGCCCTGCCACACTAGGCTTTATTTATTCTTTGCATCTATTGATTCCCTGAACTCTGTGGTCCTCCCTCTTTCCAGCCTCCACTGACACCTTTCTCCAGTCAGTTCAACCATCAACTCACGTGAGAGAACAGAGGGAACCTGCCTCTGTGTCCTGTGGCAGAGGTTGTAGCACCTACATTGTGGCCTGTGGAGAGATGTGCCCACCCACACTCCTAAAATACACACCCTTGACTCAGTATAGAAAACACTCACTGCCCAAAGTTAGGTCAGACTCTAATCTGCTTCTGTGTGCTCCAATACTTCACAGAGGAAAGCTATTGCTGACACCTTGCAGAAAGAAGTTGTCAGCAGCTGGCATGGGCTCTGAAGGGAAGCTAGACAGCCCATGATGGCAAACATGGCTCTGCCAGGCCTTGCCCTTCTCCTCCATTTCCTCTGTCTTTCTAAAAACAAACAAACAAACAAACAAACAAAACCTATTACATTCTATTCCTAAAGCTAGCCTCCAAGGCCTATCTTGTTTATTTGATCACTTCCTCTTCCTGAGGTCAACTACCAATGTGTAGTTATCAAAGAATTGATATCCAGCCATCAAAAGCCCCTTTTGGCTCCCCTAATTAATATGCACAATTAAAATTAAACACTTCATCCTAACACTGGGTTTCCATGTTTGCCTTTATACAATGCCATTTGCCTAAGAGCCACATGTGTCTCCTCTGAATCCAGAGGTAGACCTTTGTCCATCTCAGGGAAAATACCCTTTTCCATTTTCCCTTGTTCCCTTCTCCTCCATCTAGTCCCCTGTGTCTGTCCTTTAGTCCCTGCCATTTGACCCTTTGATGGGACAAATGATTTTCTTTTGTGCTGAGAACTTGGTCTTGGGGTCCTGAGGCAACACACTTTCATCCTGTCATTGACAAAGTCTTTCTCTAATGATGGGAGCCCCCTGATCCTAGTTACAGGTAAATACATTACAAGAACACATCACTGCCCACTAATAACAATATACTTCTGCCTACTCAAAATGTGGCATATTGCTAGTACCCCACACACACACATCCTGAATATGGTTTATGTATTCTGTTGACAGGTTAGAATGGTTGGAGAGTCCGAACCTGTAGGAAAGGGGCTGATTTCTGAGGCTCCTTCTCAGATAATCTGGAGACAAAGTCATACCTTGCCCCTACCACACACATTTTTACTGTTGTCTTGTCTAATCCCTGAACATAACTGCTCCTTAGTTTCATGGTCACAACACAATTCCAGGAGCTGAAGAACTGGGGTACAGCAGCTGACTTCATCATGCCTACATACCTGACCCAGGTTTCTGTGCTAATATATCTCAAGAAGAGGAAGAGACAGAGGAGAGCAGCCACCTTTGCCTCTGGATAGCTACCTGGGAAGCTTATACTTTAGAGCCCTGATGTCATAGTGACTTGAGACCAGGAAAGAGTGAGTCAGGGTCACACAGGGGAACAGAGTCTGTGAAAAATCAATTCTGCTCACCTCAGAGCTAGGACACCCCCATTTCTATGAGAGGAAATCCAGGGTCCATTCTTTAGTTATAAAAGGAAATCCTGGGAGACCATCATCTTGGGGCAACCAACAGTACAGGGCACCATGCGAAGTGCATATATGTGTGTGGATGTGTTCCCAAGTGTGCTGGTGTGTGTGTTTGCACAGGGGTCAGTCTGCATGCATGTGTGCTTGTGTGTAACTGATGACCCAATACTTGTAGCTGCATACTAGCCTCTAAAGTTAACAGTGAGTTATGAAGAGAGTGAGTTCAGCAGTTTCTTGGGCCAGTGAAATCTGTGGTAAATGAGTAATGATAAAATCACTGTAAGGAGAAGAGTGTTGAATACAGGACAGAAAGGACAACACAGAGACAACCGTCATGTACTTGCATATCCCAAGAAAGTAAAGGAGAAAGGCCTGCCATGTGCATTGTGCAATGTTTAACTTTTCCATATCTGTCTTCAGTGAATCCATGATCAACCAGGAAAGCAAAAGGCTTACTGTAAAAATGATAGCTTGGAGGAGTTTTAGCTCTCGGTAACTACGAACAGACAGTAACTGTGTGACGGTCTTTGCTTACAGCCAACCTCATTGTAAACAATAGGTGATTGCAGACTCTTCCCATTGGCCCAGCCACATCTGAGAAAAAAGTATGAAAAGTCCTACGGAGGTCTAAGATCAGCTCGAATTTGTAACATTAGAATGTCTATGTGTGTATGTGTGTGGAACGTGTTTGAGTGTGAAAAGACATATACTAAGGCTTGGGCGGCTATAGCATGGAATACATATTGAATATATTGAGTGGCTCTTACTCATTTCACTACATTGTTAAGGACAGTCACTATCAACCCCTTACTGTGAGAAACTGGTAGCACCACTCAGGGGTCAGCACAGGTCCACCTGTGGATATGGAATACTGCCCAGCTCTGCACAGGACCTACCGAATGGGAGGTGAGCAAACCAAGCCCTGGCCAGTGAGCACTGTCTGCCCCACCTCCCAGTAAACCTCAAGTCAGGAGGGTTCCAACCTCAGCAAATAAATGCAGCTGCCCAGTGAAATAAGAACACTCCAGAGCAGTGTATCTGCATGCATGGGTGAAACTCCAGCGCCAATGCACAGAACTGAGAATCAAGGAAAATGTCAACTCTGCTGGGGATTTGTGAGCTAGAGATGATGAAAGTCTCAGGGGAGGCTGGAGGTTTGAAGAAAGAAAATCCAAGATAAGCATTCACAGGTCTTCAAGATGGAATCGAAATATATGAATACACACAAGCACACATGCACACACACACCCTCTCACACACACACTCACACACACACACACACACACACACACACACACACACACACACACACACACACACACAGGTCCAGATCTCTTTTCTCTTCTCCCATCTTCATTCCATAGGGTCCCAGGAATCTTAAAGATTCCCCACAGGTTGGAATACAGTGTCCTCCTGTGTCTATCCTTTATTTACTCCACCCAGCACTCAGCTCAGCAGAGCCAGTCATACATCACCCACTCCCACATCCTGTTTATCCTCCTAAGAGCAGGAAATGGTTCATACCTTTCAAAACCATAATTCTGAAAGCCTGAGAAATCTTTGAGTGGCAAAGTGTCACTGCCTTCTAGTTAAGATATCACAGTGGAGAATTATGAATGATGTGTCCATGCTCCACTATGTTCATAGCAGCCTTATTTATAATAGCCAGAAGCTAGAAAGAACCCAGATGTCCCTCAATAGAAGAATAGATACAGAAAATGTCGTACATTTACACAATGGAGTACTACTCAGCTATTAAAAACAATGGATTTTTGAAATGCTTGGACAAATGGATGGATCTGGAGGGATATCTCCTTAGTGAGGTAACTCAATCACAAAAAGAGTCATTAGATATGTGCTCACTGATAAGTGGATATTAGCCCAGAAACATAGAACACCCAAGATACAATTTGCAAAACAGAAGAAAATCAAGAAGAGGGAAGACCATGGGTGGGTGGATACTTCATTCTTCCTTAAAAAAAGGAACAAAATATCCATGAAAGGAGTTACAGCGACAAAGTTTGGAGCTCAGACGAAAGGATGGACTATCCAGAGACTACCCCACCCGGGGATCCATCCCATAATCACCCACCAAACCCAGACACTATTGCATATGCCAGAAAGATTTTGCTGAAGGGACCCTGTTATAGCTGTCTCGTATGTGGCTATGCCAGTGCCTGGCAAATACAGAAGTAGATGCTCACAGTCATCTATAAGATGGAACACAGAGCCCCCAATGGAAAAGCTAGAGAAAGCACCAAGGAGCTGAAGGGGTCTGCTACCCTATAGGTGGAACAACAATATGAACTAACAAGTACCCCCAGAGTTTGTATCTCTAGCTGCATATGTAGCAGAAGATGGCCTAGTCGGCCATCGCTGGGAAAAGAGGCCCCTTGGTATTGCAAACTTTATATGCCCCCCGTACAGGGGAATACCAGGGTCAAGAAGCGGGAGTGGGTGGGTTGGGGAGCAGGGTAGGGGGAGGGTATAGGGAACTTTCGGGATAGCAATTGAAATGTATATAAAGAAAATATCTAATTAAAAAATCAGAAATTAATGATGTGTGTCATTTTCTGTATATCGACTTCAAAAATGTATGACTTAATGCATATTGTCATTATGGATAATGTTACTGTTTTGATCATAAAAAGAAAAAGAAATTTAAGAATATGTTCTATGTGGGTGTGGGGAAAGGGGATGCATGTGTGGGCCCAGGTCAAGGCATCCCTTCCCCCTGAGAGACCAGGCACACAATGGGATCAAATAGAACAGAGTTATTTAGGGCATGGGGAGGGGAGTTAAAAGAATAGCAGAGGCAGAGAAAGGCAGAGAGAGAGGGACAGAAAAAGTAGAGAAGTAGAGGAAGATCATGTTCACCTGGAGGGAGGAGGGAGGTAATGGGAAGAGAGGGGAAGCAAGGGGGAAACAGGCAAGAGAGAGGCAAGAGACCTGGGAGATGGAGGGGGGCACATGGCCACTTTCATAGTGGGCCAGGCCTACCTGGCTGTTGCTAGGTAACTGTGAGGAGGAGCATATCTGGTTGCTGCCAGGAACTGTGGGGGTGGAAGTTAGACAGAAGGCCAACAGTTACCACAATAGATTTAAAAAGAAAGTAAGAACCATAAATGTGTCCAGAGTCAATGCTCAGTACAAGAGGATGTCACAATTACAACCCTGTTAGATAGAAGATGCTGAGGCCACCCACACCTTGAGAGATGAACTAGGAAAAGCAGACACTGAGAGCTCAGGGGAAAGTAGAACTGCTAACGAGAGTAGACTGAGTTCTGAGCTGCAGAGAAATATAAAGGCATTCCCTGGATATATGGAAACATGTGGACCAATGTGTTTGGTACAAGGCATGACAGGGTTTTCAGGAATGACAGATGGTACAAAGGTGAAGGTCTGATAGGGAAATGACAATGATGCGAATAATGGTATAAATTGTACCCGGGGACAGATGGTGGGTATAAAGTGACAAACTGTATCCTGGGTGGTCACAACACCCATGTATGCTCACCCCAGGTATGGAGCCACTACAGACCAACATACAGATACCAACAAAGTTCAACTTTTTCAGCCAATGGGTTTTATTGGGGTTTCTAACACAGCAGGAAATACTCAAGACAGAGACAGCTTCATCACCAAGGCACACCCCTGCTTGAGTGACAGCTCAGGAAAGCTGGGGCCCTGGAGCAGCTCAGCAGGTCAGAGAGCATCCTTTACAAGTGATTCTGCCCTAACCCTCTTCCAGGCAGCTTACTGGGTTTCTGCTTCTTCCAGGAAGCTGGTCTGGATGCTGAGTCTTCTCTGCAGCTCAGCTTCATTAGTCTGAGAGGGACTCTCAGCTTTTATGGCTTACTCTGGTTGGAAGGTTCTAGTTAAACTAGTCAGTTTCAGTGCTCTGGTTCTGTCTGCCCAGGCCTGAGCCCTCATTCTCTGGGGAAGGGGGTTTTTGTGTGTGAGAGGGGATGTCTCTGTGTGTGTGTGTGTGTGGGTGTGTGTGTGTGTGTGTGTGTGTGTGTGTGAGTTTGTGTGTATGTACTGGTTCAACATGTAGAAAAATGTAGAAAAAAAACATGGTCAGCATGTAGACAAATGCAAATTGACCCATCCTTATTTCCATGTACAAAGCTCAAGTCCAAGTGGATCAAGGATCTCCACATAAAACCAGATACAATGAAACTCATAAAGAGAAAGTGGAGAAGAGCCTCGAACACAGGGACACAGGGGGAAAATTCCTGAACAGAACACCAATGGCTTATACTCTAAGATCAAGAATCCACAAATGGGACCTCATAAAATTGCAAACCTTCTGTAAGGCAAAGGACACTGTCAATAGGACAAAAAGGCAACCAACAGATTGTGAAAAGATCTTTACCAATCCTATATCTGATAGAGGGCTAATATCCAATATGTACAAGGAACTCAAGAAGTTAGACTCCAGAGAATCAAATAACCCTGTTTTTAAAAAAAATGGGGTACAGAGTTGGTAAAATTTCTCTGTGGTTAAGAGCACCAACTGCTCTTCCAGAGGTCATCAGTTCAAATCCCAGCAACCACATGGTGGCTCACAACCACCCAGAACAAGAAACAAATAAAGAGCCTATGGACTGGAGCAAGCAGGCCAGAGAAAAAGGGAGAAAGGGAAGGGGGGAAAGTAATGTTGTTTTTTTTTTTTAATGTACTTTTTAAAAAGCCACTAAAAAATGGGATACAGAGCTAAACAAAAAACTTTCAATTAACGAATAAGAATGGCTGAGAAGCACCTAAAGAAATGTTCAACATCCAAAGTTATCAGGGAAATGCAAATCAAAACAACCCTGAGATTCCACCTCACACCAGTCAGAATGGCTAAGATCAAAAACTCAGGTGACAGCAGATGCCTGTGAGGATGTGGTGAAAGAGGAACACTCCTCCATTGCTGGTGGGATTGCAAGCTTGTACAACCACTCTGGAAATCAGTCTGGCAGTTCCTCAGAAAATTGGACATAGTACTACTGGAAGGGATCCCGCAATACCTCTCCTGGGCATATATCCAGAAGATGTTCCAACTGGTAAGAAAGACACATGCTCCACTATGTTCATAGCAGCCTTATTTATAATAGCCAGAAGCTGGAAAGAACCCAGATGCCCCTCAACAGAGGAATGGATACAGAAAATATGGTACATTTACACAATGGAGTACTACACAGCTATTAAAAAGAATGAATTTATGAAATTCATAGGCAAATGGATGGATCTGGAGGATATCATCCTGAGTGAGGTAACCCAATCACAAAAGAACACACATGATATGCACTCACTGATAAGCAGATATGAGACCAGAAACTTAGACTACCCAAGATCCAATTTGCAAAACCCATGAAACTCAAGAAGGAAGTCCAAAGTATGGATACTTCATTCCTTCTTAGAATGGGGAACAAAATACCCATGGAAGGAGTTACAGAACCAAAGTTCGGAGCTGAGATGGAAGAAAGGACCATCCAGAGACTGCCCCACCCAGGAATCCACCCCATATACAACCACCAAACTCAGACTCTATTGCATATGCCAGAAAGAATTTGCTCACAGGACCCTGATATAGCTATTTCTTCTGAGGCTATGCCAGTGCCTGGCAAATACAGAAGTGGATGCTCATGGTCATCTATTGGATGGAACACAAGGCCCCTAAAGGAGAAGCTAGAGAAAGTACCCAAGGAACTAAAGGGGTCTGCAACCCTATAGGAGGATCAACAATATGAACTAACCAGTACCCCCCAGAACTGTGTCTCTAGTTGCATATGTAGCAAAGGATGTCCTAGTTGGCCATCAATGGGAAGAGAGGCCCTTGGTCTTGCTAAGATCATATGCCCCAGTACAGGTGAATGGCAGGGCCAGGAAGCAGTTGTGGGTTGGGTTGCGGAGCAGGGCAGAGGTGAGGGTATAGGGGACTTTTGGGATAGCATTTGAAATGTGAATGAAGAAAATATCTAATTTTTAAAAAGATTACAGCCATAGGGGGGAAAATTACAAAGATTAAAAAAAGCAATGAATTCATGAAATGCTTAGGCAAATGGATGAAACTAGAAAATATCATCCGGAGTGAGGTAACACAATCACAGAAGAACACACATGGTACACATTCACTGATGAGTGGATATTAGCCCAAAAGCTCGGAATAACCAAGATACAATTCACAGACCACATGAGGCTCAAGAGAAGAAAGAACATAGTGTGGATGCTTCAGTCCCTCTTAGAAAGGGGAACACCCTCATAGAAGTAGGGGGATGGGGAATGGGATTGGAGCTTCCCCGAGAGTAGAAAAATCGGGAAAGGGGAAAACATTTGAACTATTAATAAAGAAAATATCTAATAACAACTGTTTTTAAAAATTGCTAGTTGTTGAAAAATATTTCACTGTCAGAGCTATTTGGTTTTTTTTTTTTTCTTTTTCTTTCTTTTATTTTAATTGGGTATTTTCTTTATTTACATTTCAAATGTTGTCCCCTTTCCAAGTCTCCTCTTCCAAAATCCCCTATCCCATCCACACTCTCCCTGCCCTATGAGGGTGCTCCCCCACCCACTTAGCCAGTCCCATCTTCCTGTCCTGGTATTCCCCTACACTGGGGCATCTGTGGACACACTCAGGCCCAAGGGCCTCTCCTCCCTCTGATGCCAACAAGGCCATCCTCTGACACATATGCAACCAGACCCATGGATCCTTCCATGTGTGCTCTTTGGTTAATGGTCCAGTGACCCAAAGCTCCAGAGAGTCTGGCTGGTTGACACTGTTGCTCCCTCCACGGGGCTGCAAACACCCTCAGCTCTTTCAGGCCCTTTTCATCTCCTACATCGGGGACTTCAGGCTCAGTCCAATGGTTGGCTGCAAGCATCTGCCTCTGTATTTGTCAGGCTCTGGCAGAGCCTCTCAGAAAACAGCCATATTAGGCTCCTGTCAGAAAGCACTTCATGGCATCTGGGTTTGGTGACTATATGTGAGATAAAATATTCCACAAAATAGAAACAGAATGAATACAACCCAATTTGTCCTATGTGACCACAATCTGGGATCTGGGTTTGTTGACTATATGTGGGATAAAACATTCCACAAAATAGAAACAGAATGAATACAACCCAATTTGTCCTATGTGGCCACAATTACTCTTATACCTAATTTACATTAAAAAACAACAAACAAAACTTCAGGCCAATTTCCCTTATGAATATCAATGTAAAAACACTCAATAAAATTCTCCCAAAACGGATTCAAGAACACATCAAAGTGATCATTCACCACATTCAAGTAGGCTTCATCCCAGGGATGCCGGGATGGTTCAATATATGGAAATCCATCAATGTAATCTACTACATAAACAAACAGAAAGGAAAAAAACCACATGATCATTTCATTTGATGCTGAAAAAGCATTTGACAAAATTCAACATCCCTTCACGTTAAAAGTCTTGGAAAGATCAGGAATTCAAGGCCCATACCTAAACATAGTGAAAGCAATATACACCAAACCAGTAGGCAACATCAAACTAAATGGAGAGAAACTTGAAGCAATTCCACTAAAACCAGAGACTATCTATTCCCTAACTATTAAATATAGTACTTGGAATTCTAGCTAGAGCAACTAGACAAAAAAAAAAAGAGAGAGAGAGAGAGAGAAATAGGTCAAAGGGATACAAATTGGAAAGGAAGAACTCTACATATCAGGATTTGCAAATGTCATGATAGGATACTTAAGGGACCCCAAAATTTCCACCCGAGAACTCCTGCAGCTGGTTAACAACTGCCCCAGCTATTTCTACAAGAATGGGAGGCGAGATTAAACAGGCTACCTGAGAAGCTTTGCTTACTGGCAGTCTCCCTGCTTGCTTGCTTGCTTGCTTGCTTGCTTGCTTGCTTGCTTGCTTGCTTGCTTGCTTGCTTGCTTGCTTGCTTGCTTGCTTGCAAGCTTGGTTTGCTAAGGCACCTCCTGGAGATCTGGTACAGAATCAAGCCTCGCCCAAACCCAGACAAGAATGAGTTAATTTACCCAAAATATTAACTTTGTGGGCTCTCCCTGTATAATCCTTTATCTGACAATAGCTGGGGCCTTAGCTAGAAAACGCTCTGGTTTTGTCTAAGCCAGTCTCTTTTTAATTTAAAAAAAAAAGGCTCTAATTTTACTTAAAGCAAAACTTAAGTCGGGCTGCAAAACCTCTAAACCCAAGACCAACACCAGGACAGTTTTCCCAGGGGTAGATGCCATCACATGAGTTAGCATTCTCCCAGAGGAATCCAGAGGGGAAGAACAGCTTGGCTCCTTTGTGACCTTATTTACAGAAGAATTTGAGGAGTTTCCACTTGGTTCCAACAAATTAGCCATTTACCGGAATCGAAACTGAAACCTACTCTGACTACAGCCCCCCTCTTAGGTGGTTTAGATAAATAGGGCTCAGATCCTGGCAGAAAAGAGTAGAGAGCAAGGGTTGTGTGTGAACAAGTAAGGACAAAGAAGCTCAGGGAGATCCAACTGTCCATCCCACAGTCTCCTCCTTTCTATGTGCAGTTCTTCCTGGGACACCAGAACTCCACACCTCACATCTTCATAAACATCCTGAATCTGAATTCCAGTATTAGATAAAGACGTTCCCTAAGAGGAAAGCCATCACAGAAGTGTTATTGTCACCAGATCAAGGTCACCACTGCTGAGGTAAGTGAAGGGCGTCTAGCTTCAGCTTGTTTGATAATCCAAGATGTGTGATGAGGAGTGCTGTCCTGACACCAGGAAAGGAGAGCTCAGGTTTGTACTCAGGGAGGATCCTGGGCACAGAAGTATCCTTCAATGGCCATCTTCTGGACCACGGAGTATCCCAAAGCAGAGAAGACAACCCCTACCTGTGTTTTGTGGACCATGCTTGTCTTCTGGAGCAGTCAACCTTAGAGAAAGATGCCAGGTTAGGATACTCAGATACCCTTGGAGTTTGTGCTGTAGGCTCTTCATTTGTCCCATGGAGTTAAAGTCCCAGATCAGAAACAACAGACAAGCTCTGGCAGATCATGTTAGACCCTCTGGTTTATAAAGATTCTAATGCCCTCTGTCACTTATTACTATGAAGGGCCTATTTTGTAGTTCTTCCTGTTTCTCTCTTGCAGTGTACAAAATGACTTGCTTAATACATTCTGGACTTTCACTATGGTATGACTTCAGGAGTTTCTTTTTCCACCCTGTAGATCTGGAGTTCTACATGCTTCTTGTATCTGGATGTACTTTGCTGTGCCTTAATTTGGGGACATTTTTGCTAGGATTCAATGAATGTATATTGTATGCTATTGGAAAGGAGTTCTTTGATTGCGCTGAAAGAACCCTGATATAGCTGTCTCTAGTGAGACTACGCTGGGACCTAGCAAACACATAAGTGGATGCTCACAGTCAGCTATTGGATGGATCACAGGGCCCCCAATGGTGGAGCTAGAGAAAATACCCAAGGAGCTAAAGGGATCTGCAACCCTATAGGTAGAACAACATTATGAACTAACCAGTACCCCGGAGCTCTTGACTCTAGCTGCATATGTATCAAAAGATGACCTAGTCGGCCATCACTGGAAAGAGAGGCCCATTGGACTTGCAAACATTATATGCCCCAGTACAGGGGAATGCCAGGGCCAAAAAGTGGGAATGGGTGGGTAGGGCAGTGGGGAGGGGGTGGTATGGGGGACTTTTGGGATAGCGTTGGAAATGTAAATGAGGAAAATACCTAATTAAAAAAAAGGAAAGGAGTTCTTCTTCTATGCACATACATTTTCTGGTGTTCCAAATATTACACATGCTTTATTCATAGGTTTTTCAATTATTATGGCCAACCATGAACAAGTCTTCCAATACTATATTTTCTATATATACCTAAAATTCCAGATAATCTCTCCTTCAGGTGATCCATTGTGCTCATGTGCCTTTCCATTGAGTATGTGATTTACAAAAAAAAATTATTTTTAGCTTCTTTTAAGACAAGATTTTCTTCAGTATCTCTTTTTGTTCACTTCCATCATCATAGCCTTTGTCAAACCCTGATTGTCATTCAGCTGACTGAGTCCTTTTTCCTTGATCATATTGATAATCATCCTTTTGAATTCTTTACTTATGTCATTCTCATGAAAACCAGAAGAATTCCCTGGCATTTATAGTTTTTAGAGGAGATCAGCTGTCTTTGCTTTTCATATAACACTTGGCTTTGTGTTCAAATCTGATGTTGTGAGTTAGATCACTTGTTGTGGCTCTGAGTTATGCAGGAGAAGAAAGAGAAACCCTGCAGGAGAGGTTAAAGCTTAGCAAGCATCAGGGAAGGACAGTCTCTGATAGAATGAAACCCACAGAGGCTTACAGAAGCAGTTTCTTTGACTGACACACACACACACAAAAGCCATTTAGGAATTCAGTTCCCACAGACCAACACCTCTTGCTTGATCTAGGAGTTGTCTGAAGGAATCATTACCTGAGCAATTCTCGTGCACACAAGGCTTCCTGGTTTGCCAGGTGAGTCTTGGTACTGAGGACATGCTAAGGATCTGAAATTCCCAAGAATCAGCAACCCCCAAAATCTCAGATAACTGTCACTGATTGTTTTCAAGAGCTTAACTTCACACTGTAAGTGGTCATCACTCCAAAGTAAATGCCAGGTGCAATGGCTCTTCCAGTTTGCCCACTGCATCTCTCTTTTGTTTAAGTTCTATTCAGTTATCTTGGGAATTAAATTTATGTTGAAGATCATGCATCCTTCCAGTAAATACAGTGTTTTCTCTATCGTGCTGTTTCACAATCTTGCACAAAGAGGCCAGTAAAGCTAAAAGTAAAAAGACAAGGATAGCAGTTGCTAGACCAAGGAATCTATTTAAATGATGCACAAGATTGAAGAAAGCTAAAATATCTACACTGCTTTCCATAACATTCACCCCAGTCATTTCAGGCAAGCTTTTTGAGAACATATTCTTAATTTCTTGTTGAAAATTAGAAATCATTTAATAAGAATGAGGGTGGCCCATCAAATGCATTTTAACCTTTTTTCCAGTCATACTTGTTCTCATTGAAATTTAAAGATAAAATACAATATATAACATGCCATCACATTTAAACTTCACTTGTTCTTTGTCTCTAACTCCAATTAGTATTAGAGCTTGTCTCAGATCAACTATTTCATTAACCATGTCACTATTTTATTGTGTTGAGTCCAAAGTTCTGCAGAATGTTTATGCCAGTCCCTCATGAACTCGGCAGTTCAAATTACTTTATGAACCGCTGATCTACCTGTAGTATATCAACAGTAGCTAAAGCAATAATCCCCATAGCTACAGCAACAAGCACCCAAGTCATCCTACAAGTTCTTCTTAATACTCTCATCAAGTATTAAAGATCATCACAGGTGAATTTTGCCATGGTCTTGACAATCCCACCGGTGGCCTTCTGGACAGCTGGCTTTGCTCTAAGAAAAAACAAACTTTCTGAAGTGACATTGAAGGACATACTAGAATTAGCACAGCTATGAAGAGTCCGATAGTCACAAGGGATACTATAATCATTAGGCTGGCATTGGACAGGCCTTTTCAGTAGCAAATTAGGGAATGATTTTCATACTACAAAGGGGTGACATAGATTTAAGCTAAAGGTCAAAGACGACAAACCATCATTAATGTTTAAACTCCTTTTCCATGCTTTAGGAGGGTAAAAGGCACTTGTTAATTTCCAGAAATAAGTCTGCACTGGATGGTCAGATTGCAGGAGAGCACTGACAGTCCAACTCCATGCCATCAAATACGTTCATTAACAGTAGAACTAATTTCCACAGTTCCAATTGAACTCTACTGTTGCAGTCTAAATTCTGAGTAAGACCATTTTCCTGAGGAAAGCCATAAGAGCTTTAATCAATGGTTTCTTCAGGGGAGATGTCAACAAGCATCCAAGAGTTCTCCCTTTAACATTACTGCCTTTGTATCCAATCCAATGCCTTGTCAGTAATTCACATATCACAAGACAAAAGGTCAGATTTATGGAACTAGTAGCAATAATATTCTATCATCCTGTAAAGGCATATAAAATTTATTATGAAAATTCTAGGTAGCATCAACTATGGACAACCATAACTTGAAAAGTTCTATGTAGACTTTGAGTTCTATTTATCCATAAAATAGGAGTTCCTTGCACTCCCACAGTATAATTCATGATTTCTGTACCCTGCTCCATAGGCTTAGCACTTCTCCAATTGTCATAAGGATCAGGGAAACAAAAAGATTGACTAACCACCAAGGGGACATCTATATTCCCCCCAATTTACTCTGTTGCTAATTGTAGGATTAGGAGTATAGGCCCAGTGTGTATCCTTGGTCCCCATTGCTGTATAACATCCACAGACAGCATACCAAGGAACAAAGTTGTACCATTCAAAGGTTTTTCCAATTTTTCTTTCAATTCTGATAGTGATCACAGCACTTGATTTCAATTCTGATGACAAAACATGAGGATTATTCATCAAACATTCATTGTAAAAAATAAAGGATTGCAGACTGTTCCTATAGGCCAAGCCACATCGGAACAACAAAGCATGAGAAGTGTCACAGAGACTATCTTTGTGTGTATGTGTGTGCAATGTGTGTGGGTGTGGAAAGACATTCATTTAGGCTTGGGTGGCTATAACATGGAATCCATATATATTGTATGTAATATGTATTACATGGAATATATTGAGTGGCTCTTACTCATTTCACTGCATTGTTAAGGACAGTCAAACTCTTCCCATGAAAAACTGAGGCACCAGCCAAGGGACAGCCCAGGTCCAGCTCTGGATAGGGAATACTCCCAGCTCTGCACAGTTGGGCTATCCTTAAAACATTGCTAATTGTTCAAAACTGTTTCACTGCCCCAGATAGTCCTACAAGGTAATGGGTCACAAAATGAAATAGGCTAACGTCTAAGCCCCGCTGTTGTATGAACTGCTTGTTTGAATTGCTGAGGGTCCTGCTGGAGGTCTGTAACAGAATCAAGACTTGCCAGTGCTTGGACAGGATAAGAATTAATTTGATCCCCAAATAATAACTGTGGTTATTCACTCTATAATTCTTTAGCTAACAATATTTGGGACCTTACTTAGAGAATTCCCTCTGGTTTTGTCTTGGTCAGTCTCCTTCTTAGTAAAACACCTCTAATTTACTGAAACCAAAACTCCAGTTAGACTAGTGACTGTCTGAACAACCACAGACCCATAGTATCACATAGGAAAATCCTGGAGCAAGGAAGAACAATGGATTAGCCTCCTGTCCCTACAGTCTGTGGCTCTGTGGTTAGGAAGTCTGTGTCTGGTATGGCCAGGAGTGGGGTTGGTGAGGGTGGCTTTCAATTTAATGCCACCTTGGAGTCATTTTAATAGAGAGTGGACTTCTGCTTGGGATCAGAGACCGGCACTCACAGTGAAAATGGAGGAAATGCTTCTCATCCAAATGAGTGCAAGGGGCAGGGAAGATGAGCCACAGTGCTCTCAGAGGTTCAGTGCAGCAATGCACTTTATAACCCCTAACATCAGTGAAACATTTTTGAACAATTAACAAAATTTTAAGGATAGCCCAACTGTACCAGGAAAAAATTGAGTCCGGCCAACTGACTGAGTGCTTTCAAAGTAGGAGCAACTTCCTCACAGCTTATACAAGATAAAATTGATTTTGTTTTTACAAAATGTAGCACAGTGAACTTAACACATTAATCACAATGTTCACCATTTCCATGGATTTTTCTATGAGTGGCTAGGGAGATAATCACAGGATAAAGTAACTGTCTTTCAAAGAGAAAGTTATGAGTTGGATACCCAGAATCCACATAAAAGACAGGCATAGTGGAGTGAGCTTGTAATTCCAGAACTAAGGAAGGAGAGAGGCAGAACTCTGAAGCTCACTTGTCAGCCACCCTTGCCTAATTGGTGAAATATAGGCCAGTGAGTGTGTCTTTCTCAAAATAAGGAACAAGATATCTGAGAAACAACAGCATCTACACACACATGTCCACACACACAAAGAGAGAGAAAGAGAGATAGAGACAGACACAGAGACACAGAGACAGAGGCAGAGACAGAGACAGAGTAAGACAGAGAGATGAGAGAAAGAATATCAACAGAATAAGGCAGGGTTACAGCAAGTGTCTGCAATCATTGAGCCATGGGCTTACTGGATCTGAAAGGCAGTACTGCTCAGCAGTAGATGACATCATTGACAAGAGGATCTTGAGGTAGGGAAGCAGAATGGTCAGTAGGAGGGAGCCCTGACACTGGAATCAAAGGAGGCCTCCTGGTACCAGGGCAGAGGGTCCTCCATTATGGATTATTTCACTCAGGGGTTGTTCACAGAAAGGCCCTTCTCTGTCTTCTGCACCACAGAGCACCCCCAACCCAGACAGCAGCAAAGTTCCATAACACCCACACATCCTGGGTCTATTGATCTTCTGATGCCATCTTGAACTTGGAGAAAGAGGGTGTATTGTGGGAAAATATTCCTCAGAGTCAATGCAGGGTCCTCTTTGGGGTGGAGGGTTATTGTTGTAGTTTTTTTGTTGTTATTTTTTATTTTGGCTTTGGTTTCGGTTGAGACTGATCACAATGTGTGCCTCCTTTTCAGAGTTTTGAGCACTGTTTCATAAAGGTCATTTCACCAATAAGATCCTTTGAAAGAAAAAAAAAAAAGAGGACGTGGAGGAGGAAAGAGAGAAACAAAGAAATGAACAAAGAAAATCAAGTGCTTGCAGCCCTGTGGATTTATATCTGTATTGTCTGAGCTCTCTTGCTTTTTATCCTGTCTGGTATCCAGGCCATACCATGAGCTTTTCTTACTGTGTTTCTGAGGCAGAGCTTGAAACCAGGACAGTGATGTCATCAGTATTTTCCCTGCCTCAGGCTTGCGTTGTCTGGGATCTTGCATGCTTTCAACCTAATATTAAGACTTTTTTTTCTATTCCTGTGAATGATGGCATTAGAATATTGATAGGAATTGCATTGAATCTGTAGATTAATTTTCATATGCCAGCCATTTTATGACATTAATTCTTCTAATCCTATGGGATGAGTAGTATTTCTTTTTTAGTGTACTCCAATGTTTTTGAAGCTCTTAAAGGTTCAGTTATTCAGGGCTTTTCCTTTCCTGGTTACTCTTATATCAAGGAATGTTATTTGGGAAAGGTGGTGGCTAATTGTATAAATGAGATTGATTCTGTTTTCTTCTTTAGCATGTTTGTCATTGGGATACATGAAGGTGACCAAGATTTTTATGTTGATTTTGAGTTCTGTCTCTTTCCTGAAATGATTGTAAGAGTTCTCTGAGGAAGACTTTGGATTCTATTATTGATAGAACCTCTTCCTGTGCTCAGTGTGTTTGATTGGAGGTTTTCTCATTTGACGCAACATTGGCCATATGTTTGCCATATGCCGCCTTTAGTATGTGGAGATGTGTTCTCTCCTTTCCCAGTTTTTTTAGGAACTTGTCATGAAGAACATATTTGACTTTTGTGTCAGACCATGGGCTCTTAGGAGAATTGTCCTCGGCCTGAGCTTAGGTCCTCCCACTGGGGGCCTCTTGCACACCTTGTTTTTATTTTTATTTATTTATTTATTTATTTTTTTGCAAAATCTTGCTAGTGTATTGATGAGGCTGAGATGCATATTTTACACCTTGTTTTTAAAAATCTACCTAAAACTCCTGTGGCCAACATGAACTTAGGAACCATGTCTGGCTGAACATCTAATATTTTTCTATTTTCCTATAAATGTACCATCATATATAAACAAGCAGTAATGGGCCTTGGGCCTGCCCTATATATGAGTCATATGTTACCATTTGGGTTGTCCAGGACATAGACACAGCTCTGAGTTACTGGTATCAAGAGGAGCAGAGAGCAAACCTGTCATCTGCAGATGATGTTCTCAAGAAGTCTCTATAATGCCACTATTAAGATAAAAAAAAATGCTGGTTTTTCATCTTACCTTTCCCTTAACTAGGATGATATAGGTAGAGTATTCTCATTTCTCATTACTACATAGTTTAGGTCAAGATTCTCCACAGGAGCAGAACTGCTAGATAGAATCTACATGCATTAAAGGAGATCTAATAGAGTGGCTAAGCACCTGTGATCTGGCCAGTCCAACAGTAGATGTCTCCTGAAGGGAAAGCCAAGAACTCAGTCCATGAGGCTGCCTGTCACAGCCGGCCTTCAGTGTACACTGGAAGCCCTAAGAAGTGGGCTCTAATACCAGTGAAAGAATGCCGCCGCAGCAGAATAGATAAACTTGCCAGCTTAAATGAGAGCAAGCAAGCAAAGAAGAAATGTCTCCTTCCTCCATGTCCTTAGATGTAGCCCAGAATTAGAGTAGATCTTCCAACCGCAAATGACCCAATGTAGAAAAATGCATTAGAGGGGTGCCCAGCTACTTGGGTTACAGTGAATTCCAGACAGAGACAATTTGAGCACCAAGATGAGTCATCATTTGGGGTTTGTTAAAAGACAAATCTACAACACTTACTCATGTTGGGGTCCAGAAGTTGCCCTACAAACCCCACCATACACCAGTCTCAGTCAGCCACGGATAGTTTAAGGAGCATTTGCCCCAGGACTGACCAATCAGTGCCACAGAGCAGACTTGGGAGCTGATTAACACTGAGCCAGATTCATACAGAACTTTGAACCCTGAAATCCACAAATCTCTGTGCCAAGTTATTCCACTATTTAGGGATAAGAGACTTCCTAAAGAACATATACTTGTGGCATGCTTCTCCTGTCCTCATTGGTTGGGTGACTCAACTGTGGCAGGGTGACTTAACTTGCCTAGTATTCATGTCCCAACTTGCCAACCAGGGTGTCAGTTACCCACACACATGGAAGAAAGTAGGATGTCAATTTCAAGGCAGGTCTCAAGCCCAAGCTTTTGTGGCAAACTATATAAAGCAGGTCTAATTGACCTCTGTTATGATTGGTTTCCAAGAACAATAAGGTGTAGAACATAACAGACTTTGGATTAACAGTTAGCTCAGGTAACAAAACATTCCTATTAACAGTACATGAGAAAATTTCCTTGTAACAGTCGCAAAAGCTCATGAGAAAGTTTACTTGAAATAGTGTAAAATGAATGGCTAGACAAGCAGTAGATACCCAGGCTAGAATAACTCACTTTTTCCACTATGTAGTCTTCTAGCACCTGCACCATTTGAAAAATGATACCAACACATTTTGGATGGCGAGTGTTTTGTTTTGATTTTCCAGGAAAAGTTTCTCTGTATAACACTGGATGTTCTTGAACTCACAGGACTATCCTGACCTTGAACTCATCTGCATGCCTCTGCCTCTGCCTCTGCCTCTGTAGGCCATGTTCTCCGGGCACACACACACACGCACACACACACACACACACACACACACACACACACACACGCACACGCACACACAGTTTTGTAAGATTAGCTTTATCCTGTGAAAGTCAACATGTGCTATTTGTGGCTCTGAGGTCCATATTCTTTTCTCTGAACAACAACTTCCAATTACACTATTTTTTTTTTCTGAAAAGCTCATGGTTTCATTTTTCTTCACAATTGTATAGATGTTTATTTTGTTTATGTTCCATAATGTCTTTGTCCATTCATCTACACTGAGTTGATTTCATTGTGATCATTAACACAGCATCTCTAACCACGGATGTGCTTGCATCTGTGTGGTCTGTTGACTAACAGTCCTTCACGTTGAAGTGAGTAGTGTACCTGGGACAGTGATCAATATCTGAAGGAACTGCACCAACTTTTAACAGTGAGTGTGCTTCCTCTTTTCAACATTTGTTGTTGGTAGTGGTTTCTTGGAGGTAACATTCTGATTGAATTGCCCTTCCTCTGATAGTTCAGGAAATCGAGTATATTTTCAAGTATGTATCAGCCATTTAGTCTTTTGACTATCTCTACATCTCATTGGCACACTAATTGATTGAATGATTTAGATTTTCACTGTTTCAGGGATTTTTACATTGTCAAAATACTCCACCATTTCCCTAGATCTCACATCATTTCTGTTGTCTCTTCTACATCACACTAAGTCTTGGAGGGGGTAACTGAGATATCACATTTATGACTGAGCATTCAAAAGTCACTTATGCACAATTCTTTGACCATTAATCTAAAGTTACTCTTACTCACTATACAGAACAGCTTCTATGTCCAAAGTTAACAGTCACGCTAATTCATGCATACAAACATAAAAACTTAAATGACAAATAGATTGCCATATCATGCCCATTTGACAAAATAACAGTAGCAGCTTCCCCACCAGAGACTATGACCCCCACAACCAAAAGGTTTTAATTTCCAAAGGAAAGGGTTTTCAGCACCAAAGAGTGAAAGAACTTTTGTAGATATCAAAGTCACAAGAAACCCAGTAGATCAAGAGTCTCCACAGCCTTAGGATGCCTTCTGACCATGAGCTGAGCTCTCCCATTGAATTTGCTACCATTCATGTCTATTATTGAAGTAAAACTGAAACCTGAATGTTAGTGTGCATGTCATAATGTGACCTTATCTGGAAAGGCTGACAGAACTATGAACTTGGGTAACTTCTTTTCCAGACAATTTTTTTAAGGTATTTTCCTCATTTACATTTCCAATGCTATCCCACACCCTCCCTCCAACTCCCCTACCCACCCACTCCCACTTTTTGGCCCTGGCGTTCCCCTGTACTGGGGCATATAAAGTTTGCATGACCAATGGGCCTCTCTTTCCAGTGATGGCCGACTAGGCCATCTTTTGATACATATGCAGCTAGAGACAAGAGCTCCGGGGTACTGGTTAGTTCATATCATTGTTCCACCTATAGGGTTGCAGATCCCTTTAGCTCCTTGGGTACTTTCTCTAGCTCCTCTATTGGGGGCCCTGTGATCCATCCAATAGCTGACTATAAGCATCCACTTCTGTGTTTGCTAGGCCCCAGCATAGTCTCACAAGAGACAGCTATATCAGGGTCCTTTCAGCAAAATCTTGCTAGTGTATGCAATGGTGTCAGCGAATAGGACCTCCTAAAACTGCAAAGCTTCTGTAAATTCCTGAAAAGTCTGGGCATCTTAAGCCAGGCTGAGTTCATACTTGTGATCCATAGCGCCACCACCTCCCTAGTGCTGCTATTACAGGGTTGAGTTTCATCTGGAAGAACTAAAAACGTTAAAAAAGAAGAAAATAAACAAAGGTTAAAGAGTGTGAGTCAAACCAAAATTTGAACCTACAGGCAGAAGTAAGTGCTGTCCTGTCCTGCACATTTGATTAAAGGGAATAAAGTCTCTTTATAATGTAGGGGCAGATACTGGACTCTGCGCTTTTATTGGTTGTTCTTGCTGAACTAATTTGTTGACCTTTTTGGTTTGTTCCTCCCTTAGGTACCATTGACATTTGCCAGGAATGGGTCAGACTTCCTCTTCTACATCCCCTCCAAAGGAGGATCCTCCTTTGAAATTTCAGGTGAAAACCAAAGTCCTGTCTCAGGAATTAATCGCCTCCATTGAATCATCCCTAGAGAATGGAAACCTTCAGGAAACAGTTTCTGCAATCAGCAGTGCTCTGGGTGACATAGAGAAAGCCCCACTGAACATTGCAGTGATGGGGGAGACTGGGACTGGAAAGTCCAGTCTCATCAATGCTCTACAGGGAGTGGGGGATGATGAAGAAGGTGCAGCTGCTTCCACAGGGATTATACATACAACCACTGAGAGAACACCATACACTTACACAAAGTTTCCCAGTGTGACACTGTGGGACCTGCCTGGCATTGGATCTACTGCCTTCCAACCACATGATTATCTGAAGAAAATCGAGTTTGAGGAGTATGACTTCTTCATTATTGTCTCTGCTATACGCATTCGACAGAGTGATATAGAACTTGCCAAAGCTATTGTGCAAATGAATAGAGGTTTGTACTTTGTTAAAACAAAGACAGATTCTGATCTAGAGAATGAAAAACGGGTTAACCCTATGAGATTCAATAGAGAGAACACATTGAAGCGTCTTCGAATTTGCATTTCAAGTAATCTCAAAGAATGGATCCAACAGGAGCCTCCAGTCTTCTTAGTCTCTAACTTTGATGTGTCTGACTTTGACTTCCCAAAGCTGGAATCCACCCTTCTCAGCCAGCTCCCAGCCTACAAACACCAAATATTCATGAGTACTTTGCAAGTTGTTATAAATGCCATAGTAGACCGGAAGAGGGATATGCTGAAACAAAAGATCTGGAAGGAATCCATAATGCCAAGAGCATGGGCTACCATACCATCCCGGGAACTGACCCAAAAGGACATGGAGATGTTGCAACAGACTTTGAATGACTATAGATCTTCCTTTGGCCTGGATGAGGCATCACTGGAAAACATCGCTGAGGATTTGAACGTGACACTGGAGGAGCTCAAGGCAAACATTAAGTCTCCACATTTGTTCTCAGATGAGCCAGATACATCCTTAACAGAGAAACTATTGAAGTACATTGGAAATCCTTACTTTTCAAAGGTTTTCCACTTGCAAAATTATTTCATAGACACGGTTGCGAGTGATGTTAAAATTATCCTCAGTAAAGAAGAGCTTTTCACAGAGCAGGTGAGCTCATTCAACTCTAAGGCCTCTCCATATCGGGAGGAGTCCGTGGGCAAAGTGTTTCCAGTTAGTCCAGGAAGCACCTTTCTATTTCACTTCTTTGAGATGTTTCAAAGTGACTCTGACAAACTTTGTCATGTCCATGTTCTGCTCCTGTTGACATCCTGGGGCCTCTCTGGTGAGACTGTTACATGATGCACTCCTAAGGCTTTTCATTGTAAATCATCTCATTTCTCTGGTGTTTATTTGCTTTGTATTTAAGAAGTGTTTCCGTTAGATGGCAAGCTACTTGTCAGTTCCCTTTTGATCCTATGCTTTGAGAACCTCAGGTGGGCCAATCTGATGAAGTTTTTCATACCTGTTTCCCTTTAAGAGCTTCAAGGTTTCCATCTTACAGCAAGCTCTTTGGGACACATAGGGTTGGTTTTTGTATAGTGTGAAGAGTGAGTGTCAAGGTTTAACCTTGCCTGATGTCCAGTTTGCCAAATTCCATTCTTCAAACCATCTGCCCTTTGTACAGTGTGAGCATTCAGAAGCCTTGATGACATACTGACTGACTGTAGATGCAATCTGTTGCCTGCACAGTCATGCATATTGGTGACTCAGCTCTGCCTCTCAGTTTGTTGGTCTATGAGCCTGTCTTCATGCAGCTATTGGACTGTTTTTGTCACTGTGGCTCTGTGCTATGCCTTGAAATCAGGTATTACAGTGACTCCTAGCCCTGTTGTTTTGATCGATATTGTTTAGGCTCTTCACAGTCTTCTGTGTTCCCACGTGAGTTTTGTGATCCCACAGTCCAGTTCTATTCTAAATGGCATTGATGTTTTAGTTGAGATTGCATTGAGCCTGGAAATCACTTTCTGAAGTATGGACACTTTGACAATCAATGTTAAGGTTTGTAAACTGTAAAAACAGGAATCTTAGCATCTTTTGTTGCCTTCTTTGAGATTTCTTTCATGTCTGTTTTGGAGCACCTCACTTCCTTGGTTTCTTAATGAAACTTGTTTGCTTCTTCCTTGCTTGCTCTCTACCTTCCTTTCTTCCTACTTTCTTACTCTGCCTTCTTCTCTGGTGTGTGTGATGTGTTTATTGTAAATGAACTTTCAAGATTTCTTTCAAAATTTTACATTTCTGAATTTCTCAGGCAAATCTTATATATTTATTTTAATTCCACTCATCAGTATTTTCCTGGCTCTTACTGAGGTTTTTTTTTTTTTTTTTTTTTTTTTTTTTTCTATTTTAGGTGCACACACAACATGGAGAGTTTAATTATGCCATTTCCATACATGTATGCCATTTTACATTGTCATTCATTCTTATCTGTTCTCATTCATTTGGTTGCCTACTGCCCTCTGCCATTCCCCGCCCTTATCTAGCTACTTCCCTTTTACCCAAAAAAAGTCCCTTCTTCTTCTCATACACATTCTGTTCCTCATCAGATACGTTTCCTCCTTCAACATTTCTCACCTCTCATGTGATTGATTTTTTTTCATTATTTATGTAGTATTTGACAGAAATTTAATCTACTACAATTTCTTTGGAATTTTTTAAATATTCATTTATACATTTATTTTTATGTATATGAGTCTTCACATAGCCTCAAAACTGAGAATCAGATCTCATATGAGAAGGTTGTAAGCCACTCTATGGTTGCTGGGAATTGAACTGAGGACCTCTGGAAGAGCAGACAGTCCTCTCAACTGCTGAGCCATCTCTTCAGCTCTCTTCAGAATCTTTTATTAGAGTTATGTTCCTTTGTTAGCATTCTTGCCTTGGCTATTTTGAATAGTTACAGTGTTCTCTGTAGCAATTTGTACTTCTCAATAGAAATATCTACCATTTATATAGGATGTCCTAATTAAGAAAATTCTCCAGAAAAAAACGGATCTTAGGAGGTTGGGTTGTTATGTGATATTAGGTTTATTCCCCGCTGGCCATCACAGTGTAGATGCCATATCACTATTATGGTGGCATCTAGTGAGTTTTAGCTCAATCTATTCCATATCAGGATTGTTAAGAACCATTGTTTCAGATGGTTGCACAAGACTGGGCCTCTCATACACTGCATGCAACTGTGACATAAATAGGAGAGTATAAATGATGCATTGTAGATGAATTTAAGTTCATTACTGTGGTCACAATTACCAAGAGTTCCTAAATAATACTTCTACTTGTAAATCGGTTGAGGGCATCACAGCACCAGTGAGACAGAGATGGGGAGACCTCTGGAACTCATACTGTATGCATGAGCACCTGCACACATGCATGCAGCATCACATGCGAATTGTGAAATAATTACCCTGGAAGTTTTGATATCTTAATACGGATGCTCTCCTTTCCCTTACTTTTATTGGTGACATGGCTTCCAACAGGATATTTAGCTGACTCAAGAATAGAGTACCTGAAACTTCTGTGTGCCTAAAACTTCTGTGTTGAAATCTGCATAACACATTATTAATAGCAGAGTATCAGAGCTAAGCGGAGCCAACCTCTCATGACTTCCTGCATTCACCTTGTGTTCCAATTCTAATTCCAAAGTTCTATGTGTGTCTGAAACACCAAGAGAAAAGGTTATAGCTGTGATTCATACTCTTCATCCCAAAGAATGATACTTTTAGTATCAATATTGATAAACTTTGATAGCTATCATGAAGTCTGGTTTTTCCACAATCATGAAATGTACATAATTTTAATGTCCTTATGAGATTATAATAAACTAGGAGTATCAGACAAAAAAACTTATGTGGCCTAAAAGACCAAAATATGTAATATATGGAGATATATGTAATATGTGGATTCCTGAAGGAAACACATCTAACCTTTAACTTGTTTCTTTGGCCTAAAGAACTGATGGTTCCTCAAATAAGGGCTTTCATGGAAATAGTTTTTGATTCAAGTTTCTTTGTTTTATTATTATTTTGGCATCGACTCTTTTTTATTCTATCATATTCTTTAAAATTTATAGATTATTCTAACAATAAAAATGAATATTAAAAAGGTTGTTTGATATTAAGCAACAATTAATTGAACAGTCTTATGTAGATGCTTGTCTACAGCAATACTGAAGATACATACATTTTTCTCAATATGAATTTTAAATAACTCCGAATATGTTAACTGTATGATATTTTAAAATAATATATCACTATTAGTTGTTCTAAACGAACATAAAGTCTGTCTGTTTGTTTTGTTTTTAGTAGAGCTTAAAATCTTACACTTACTGTAGTACAAACCCAAAATAAGAACAATTTTTAGACATTGGAGTTCATTATAATAAGGCTGTACTTCAATATCCCTCACATCACCAAAGGATTTTTACCTCCATAGTAGCTGAGCTAAGAGTTATCAGTTCTGCTGCACCAAGGAATGAATTGTAGGCATGATTTTGAATACAGATTTCCTGCTGTGGTCAAAGCTATTTGTCTTGAGTGATTGTCTTCATTCTCAGTCCACATGGAACAGGTTATATTCGTTTAAGAAATGGTGTGTGTATTAAAATGGTCCATCCATGAAGTCATTCAACAACTGTTTCAATGAACAATGGTTCTGCTTGGAGGGTGGCACAGACATTAGGTGAGGGTAAGATACTGGTTCACTGGCTGTGATGATTTTGAAAAGCATTCATCTCAGAAAAAGAGTAGCTTATAAACACCTCTTCTTCAAAGTTGACACAATAATTATTAATATCAAGCAAAGCCTTCAATCTCACTCTTTGCTGTTCTCTTACAAACCACATCCCAAATTGATTGTCTACTTCTTTTAGCTGTATAAATAATTTTGAAATATGTAAACTGTTCTGAAAACCATAGTATAGTATAAAAACATCAAATAAACAATCCTACTAATAGAGAGGCTGAGATAGGAGAAGCATGATTTCAAGACCGTTATGTAGTACACACCAAGACACTGTTACCTACAAATAAGCAGAAAGTGTATATGGATTGTACAATATTGGACCTATTTCTCCAATTACCAAATTTGAGAGACCACTAGATGACAGCCAACAAATTCCTCATATTTTTGAATTTCAATCGAATAGGATAGGTTGGTAACATCAAGAGATATTAAGGAAAAGTAATTGTTACTTTCTGTTCTTTTTGTTGCTAGAAGTGGAATCATGTTTGTGTGGGTTTGTTGAGAGAGTACATTCTTGCTTCTTCTAGGGAGTACTTTTGCTCCTTATGTTGGTGGGTTTTTTTTGTAGGGCTGGATTTGTGGAAATATACTGTGTAAATTTGGTTTTGTCATGGAATGTCTTGTTTTCTCCGTCTATGGTAATGGGGAGTTTTGCTGGGTATCGTAGCCTGGGCTGGCATTTGTGTTCTCTTAGGGTCTGTATGACATCTGCCCAGGATCTTCTGGCTTTCATTGTCTCTGGTGAGAAGTCAGGTGTAATTCTGATAGGTCTGCCTTTAGATGTTACTTGACCTTTTTCCCTTACTGCTTTTAATATTCATTTTTGTTTAGTGCATTTGGTGTTTTGATTATCATGTGACAGGAGGAATTTCTTTTCTAGTCCAGGCTATTTGGAGTTCTATATGCTTCTTGTATGTTCATGGGCATCTCTTTCTTTAGGTTAGGGAAGTTTTCTTCTATAATTTTGTTGAAGATTCTTACTGGCCCTTTAAGGTGGGAATCTTCATTCTCTTCTATATCTGTTATCTTTAGGTTTGGTCTTCTCCTTGTGTCCTGGATTCCCTGGATGTTTTGGGTTAGGAGCTTTTTGCTTTTTGCATTTTCTTTGACTGTTGTGTCAATGTTTTCTATGGAATCTTCTGCCCCCCAGATTCTCTCTTCCATCTCTTGTATTCTGTTGGTGATTCTTGCATCTATGACTCCTGATCTCTTTCTTAGGTTTTCTATCTCTAGGGTAATCTCTCTTTGTGATTTCTTTATTGTTTCTACTTCCAATTTTATACCCTGGATGATTTTGCTCTTTTCCTTTGCCACTTTAATTGTGTTTTCCTGAAATTCTTTAAGGGATTTTTGTGTTTCCTCTTTAAGGGCTCCTACCTGTTTACCTGTGTTCTCCTGTATTTCTTTAAGGGAGTTATATATGTCCTTAAAGTCCTCTTTTGTAATCATGACAAATGTCTATAGATCCCAGCTTTGCTTTTCTGAGTGATTGTGTATCCAGGACTTGCTATGGTGGGAGTATTGGGTTCTGATGATTCCAGGTAACCTTGGATTGGATTGTGTTGCTTGTGTTCTTATGCTTGCCTCCCACCATCTGGTTATCTCTAGTGCTACCTGCCCTGGCTATATCTGACTGCAGCCTGTCCTTCTTGTCATCCTAGTTGTGTCAGAACTCCTCAGAGTCCAGCTGTCTCTGGGATCCTGTGATTCTGGGATCCTGGGATCCTGAGAACATGGGTGTAGCAGAGCTCCTAGGAGTCAAGATGTTTCTGGGACCCTGAGATTCTGGTGTGACCAGGCTCCTGGATCCGGGGATCCTAAGCATATTAGAGCACCCGGGAGTGGAGCTTCCTCTGTGTGTTGTGGAATTCACTTTGGAGTTTGCACCCAAGGTCTGCTCAGGGAACCAGCTCAGACAGACCAAAAGGAATCCATGTCACTGGTCTGGAGGAGTTCCTGCCTGCCTGAGTCCTGCTGGCCTCAGTTACTCCTGGTGTTGGGACAGATGATGTGTCCTCCTCACCTCTTTTATTCAGGTTTCTTAACTTTTAAAGGAGTCATTTTCTTCTTTTAGTGGATTCTTTAACATCTCTTCCTATATTTGTTTCTTCCTTGCTGACTTTCCTCTGTATCCATTTGGGATTTTCATCTTTCTGGGTTGTTTCCTTGAGGCTTGTGGATTGAACACTAGAAAACAGGGACACAGAGAATATCTTAGGAAACTGCTTACAATGAGATGATCCCCTACCTCCCCAGCTGATAAATAAAATTTAAAAAATAGCATATCTCCTTTCAAATAAACCTTTTTAACATCTAGTTTTGAAGATTCAAATAAGCACACATTGCCTGCTATGTATTTGCCCTCAGTTCCCTTGTCCCCCAGACAGATTAACTTCTACTTTCATGTCATATCTACAATATAACTTTTATATTTATACAAAATCTAAGATATGAGAATGAGAAAATGTATTCGTCTTTCTGAGACTAGCTTTATTGTCTTAATGTGACTACCTACAGTTATATCCACTTTCCTACGAAGGAGATAATTTCAATCTTCGTTATGGCTCAAGAGAAGTCAATTACACATACCTAGTAGTGTATCCAACCCTCTGTTAGGCCTGTCAAGAATCTTTTCTGCTACTGCCCCATGCCCCTTCTCCCTTAATAAACAGACTACACAAGTAAAAGTAAAAATGCTGTCCTAAGGAAAAAGAGGTCATGAGGTCCAGGAAGCAGTGCTCTAAGCACTCAAAGAAGGCAGGGAGCCTTTCCATGAGATATGTTGTTTGAAGTATTTGATATCTTGACATATGCCTTTAAAGATATTACAACCTATGCCTATTATCTGTAATAGTAGTAGACAGAATGTAACAACTTAACTTAAGAAGTAAACAATGCTAAAGGTCACTGGATGGAACTAATCATGCTTGGGACAGCAAAGGAGGCAGGAAACCACAGAAAAAGATAAAAGCTGAATGAGGGCACGTGACATGCACAGCAAACATTGACCCAGCAGCTAGGAACAGTAAGGGAGATGATCTGATAATAATGGTTATCAGAAGCTGAGGTCCCTCTTTACGATTAAAACAAACTGGGAGGTCTTGCCCTGCTAGACAAATAATGAGTGTCTCCCTTTTCTTCTCTATTCAGCATCCTCCACTGAACACAGCTACATGCCAGACTTCCACTGGCAGGACTTCTCAGATAACGGCTCAACTTTTGGGATTCAACTTTAAAAATTTTTTTAAAAGTTTCAAGAAGGAAAGCAAAATCCTCTCTGAAGAAACCATCACTTTGATTGAATCCCATCTGGAGAATAAGAACCTCCAAGGGGCACTGACTGTGATTAGTCATGCTCTGCGAAATATTGACAAAGCCCCACTGAACATTGCTGTGACTGGAGAAACAGGAACAGGGAAATCCAGCTTTATCAATGCCTTGAGAGGAATAAGTAGTGAAGAAAAAGATGCAGCCCCCACTGGGGTAATAGAGACAACCATGAAGAGAACTCCATACCCACACCCAAAGCTTCCCAATGTGACAATATGGGACCTGCCTGGCATTGGGTCAACCAACTTCCCACCACAAAACTATCTGACAGAAATGAAGTTTGGTGAGTATGACTTCTTCATTATCATCTCAGCTACACGCTTCAAAGAAATTGATGCACATCTGGCCAAAGCCATTGCAAAGATGAACACAAAGTTCTACTTTGTCCGAACCAAGATAGATCAAGATGTCAGTAATGAACAGAGGAGTAAACCTAGGTCTTTCAATAGAGACAGTGTCTTAAAGAAAATAAAAGATGAATGCTTGGATCTTCTCCAGAAGGTTCTCTCCAGTCAGCCTCCAATCTTCCTAGTCTCTAACTTTGATGTGTCTGACTTTGACTTCCCAAAGCTGGAGACCACCCTACTGAAGGAACTCCCAGCCCACAAGCGCCACCTCTTCATGATGTCCTTGCACAGTGTTACTGAGACTACCATTGCCCGGAAGAGGGATTTCCTCAGACAGAAGATCTGGCTGGAGGCCCTGAAGGCTGGAGTATGGGCCACCATTCCACTTGGGGGCTTAGTCAGAGATAAAATGCAGAAGTTGGAAGAGACCTTGACTCTCTACAGGTCTTACTTTGGGCTGGATGAAGCCTCACTAGAAAATATTGCCAAGGATTTCAATGTGTCTGTGAATGAAATTAAGGCACACCTTAGGTCTCTCCAGTTGTTAACAAAGAACAATGACATGTCCTTCAAAGAAAAACTGTTGAAATATATTGAATATATTTCCTGTGTTACTGGGGGACCACTTGCCTCAGGCCTTTACTTTAGAAAGACTTACTACTGGCAAAGTCTCTTCATTGATACTGTGGCAAGTGATGCCAAGTCTCTCCTTAATAAGGAAGAGTTTTTGTCAGAGAAGCCAGGATCGTGCCTGTCTGACCTCCCTGAATACTGGGAAACAGGAATGGAGCTGTGAGGTACTAACCTTTGGACTGGCTTCAGACATGGACTTAACGCCTACTTTTAGCATCAGATATTTTCTGGGAAAGACCAGAGGATTAATTTCTTTCAGAGACAGAATACCACTCTGGCAAGAAAAAAAGAGTCATCCCCAGTATAAGCACAGTCTTCCATTAAAATATCACCATGAGAATTTATGGTTGTATACTATGACTTGCAATATTTTGTCTAATTAAACTGGGTTCTTTTGTCCCAAGGAGATTCCCCAAGCAGTGCCACACTCTCCTAAGTTAAAGAAGTTAGCAGACCGTATAACCATTTGTGTTTTTCTGTATCTGCATCATTTTGAGAATAATGACACTAGGTTGTTGTTTCTTGCATTAATGCTTATACCCTAGGTAAGCTTGTTCTCCAACTCGTTTATACCTAAAATAACCTGTTTGTCAATTCTGTCTGAAATGCGGCTGGTTGCCTCTTCTCACACAACTTCCTCCACAACCTGGTGGTGAATCTCTTCAGCCTCACTCTTTCCCAGAGCTCCTTTTTCTCAGGCAGTTGTCTCACCCATTTTTTCCTGACTCTCTACGCGCCATTCAGCTCTTTGTGGACAGATGATGCTTTGACACCATGCACAAGAGCTGATTGACACAATCCTCTCTTGAACTTCGTTGGGGGTTTGGGAAGTACAGGGGTCACGTTCCCAGCACACATCTCCACATGAGGTGGTATGGCCTTAGACATGGTAGGCACATAGCAGATGGGATGATAACCATTGTCCATGCTCCCTCCAAGAAGAGCTGAGGAATGCATGGATAAGTGAACACAGCTGGAGATCTGTGCAGACACAGACATATTATTCTACAAACTTCACCACTCAACAGGATGAGTTTGGAATTTGGGATGTAGGCAACACAGGCTCTAATTAAGTTGTCATTTCTTGTGGTATGGTAAAGGCTCAACAACATCTTAAAATCCCACCTCCTGCTCGACATGAGGTGCTTAACATAAGAGCCTATAATCTCTCCCTCAACTTCCCTCTCATTTCTCTTCCTCTTTCCTCTCTTCTTCTGCCTCCCACTCTTCCTCTTCGTCCTCTTCATTCTTCTCCCCTCTTCTGTCCTTACTTCTCCCCCTGCTTCTGTCTTTCATTTGCCCACTCACTTGTGAGACTTAGCAAACACAGTATCTACAGAGAAGACTTATAGCCTGGAAATCTTTGGAAGAGTTGGTATTACAGCTCCTGTCCAAACAGCAAGAATTTTCTCTTCTCTCTTCCCTAAGGAATGACAAGGGTTTTATTGTCTTGGGGTTTGTTTGTTTGTTTTCTCTAAGGACTTCAATTGATTATAAAGGGGCATTTACAGTAGAAGAGGTCATCTGACATATTCAAAGCCTTCTGCTGCAGAGTCTCTTGTGCAATGCATGGAAGCATCACCTGTCAATAAAATGCTGTTGGCCAATGAGCAAAAGGCAGGAAGTAATAAATGAGAGTTTCCGTAGAAAGAATGGAATTCTGGGAGACAGAAAGAGTGTGGGAGCTTTTAGTCAGAACACTGAGGAAGACAAATTCATGAACCTGGAGATAGGTAACTAGCCACATGGCAGGAGTTAGAACAGATTAAGTGGAAAAGCTAAGTTGTGAACTGGTTGAGGAGCAATCCAAAACTTTTGGCCTAGGCATTGATTTATATACAATAAGTCTCAGTTGTTATTTCTGAAAATAAAGAGGCTACATGGCAAAGCTTACATTTTCATTTGGCCCACTGAATGTCTGGCAAGAACTTTCTTAAATAGCCACTTCCCACCAATCCACTGTGGTTCAACAATTCCAGGCAGGGGCAAGTAACAAAGGAAGAACTTCAGAGAGGTTGTTTGGAAGTAGCTCTTATAAGAAGCCCTGGCTGTGCAGAAATAAACAGCTCTTCAACTGTAGCCTCAGGGCATGAAGCTGGACTCAGTCTCTGAGCCAAGCAAGAGGCTACCTCCCTGAAAGAGAGATCAAGGGAAGCCTGTGTGCTAACCCAGATGCTGGACCTGCACTCTCAGGACAAAAGCCTACCTGAGGGGGCTCATGTTAACCAGACAACTTGTGGCTTGATGACCCAGCTCCTGTGTGTCCAACACCTTCTCTGAGTTGGGGAATGGTCTACATCCAGTGAGGTAGCTCCCATTTACATGGAGAAGGCAGAAACCCCTCTTCTGTAAGAGAGAAAGACTCTGAGGCCAGGCTAGTGCAGGAGCAGAAGGTGACTCCATGAGATACAACTGTAAGACATTTTCTCAATTAGTGATCAAGGGGGAAGGGCCCCTTGTGGGTGGGACCATCTCTTGGCTGGTAGTCTTGGTTCTATAGGAGAGCAGGCTGAGCAAACCAGGGGAAGCAAGCCAGTAAAGAACATCCCTCCTTGGCCTCTGAATCAGCTCCTGCTTCCTGACCTGCTTGAGTTCCAGTCCTGACTTCCTTGGTGATAAACAGTAGTATGAAATTGTAAGCTGAATAAACCCTTTCCTCCCCAACTTGCTTCTTGGTCATGATGTTTGTGCAAGAATAGAAACCCTGACTAAGACAAATTGGTACCAGCATAGTGGGGTATTCCTGTGACAACCTGACCATATTTTGGGGAGGACTGTGAAGGACTTTGGAACTTTGGGCTTGAATATCCATTTGTTGTTAAGAGCTCTGTCAAATGTTGTGTAGGAGCTTGGAAAATAATGTTGAGAACAGTGCATAAGATGGAGGTCTGGCTTGTGAAATTTCAGAGGGAAAATTAAAGACTCTTTTCAGGGCCATTGCTGTTTTGATTGTGAAGATTCTGTAGTTCTGGTTAGCTGAGGCTGAAGAATCAGCTGTGATTAACAAAATACCTGAACTACTAAAACAAAAACTTTGCATTACTGGGACTATTGATGCTGGTTAGCTGGAGCTAAGAAATTAACGATGATTAAGAAGAGACCAGCATCATTGAGGTAACATCTTCTGGGAAGTGTTTTCTGAAAGCACAAAGAGGCTGTGTTCCAGAAATAGCCAAGGTTATACTCCTGCTGCAGTGGGACTTGGTAATGTGTAAGGGTTACCCAGGTGGTACTGGTCTATTAGACACCGTTCTTTTTACCCATCAACCCGCTTGAGATGATTATCAGCAATTGTTACAGATGCTCTTTACAACAAAGGAGAGATAAGGTTTGTGATCCTAGTCTGACTCTTAATAATAATAAAGACTTTTATACATGATTACATCAGGCCTTGCAGTTCATGAGATCTCCTGGGGTTCCCGGGGAATAGAGACATAACAGTTGTGGTTTTGGTTTCAGTAAATTAGAGGTGTTTTATTAAGAAGGAGACTGGCCCAGCTAATGGATGGATCACAGGGCTCCCAATGGAGGAGCTAGAGAAAGTACCCAAGGAGCTAAAGGGATCTGCAACCCTATAGGTGGAACAACATTATGAACTAACCAGTACCCCGGAGCCCTTGACTCTAGCTGCATATGTATCAAAAGATGGCCTAGTCGGCCATCACTGGAAAGAGAGGCCCATTGGACACGCAAACTTTATATGCCCCAGTACAGGGGAACGCCAGGGCCAAAAAGGGGGAGTGGGTGGGTAGGGGAGTGGGGGTGGGTGGGTATGGGGGACTTTTGGTATAGCATTGGAAATGTAAATGAGCTAAATACCTAATAAAAAATGGAAAAAATAAAAATAATAATAAAAAAAAAAGTATCTTACACACACACACAAAAAAAAAAAAAAAAAGAAGGAGACTGACCAAGACCAAACCAGAGAGAAATCTCTAGGTAATATCCCAGCTATTGTTAGCTGAAGAATTATAGAGGGAAAAACCACAGTTATTATTTTGGGGATCAAATAATATCCTATCTGGGCATGGGCAAGCCTTGATTCTGTAACAGACCTCCAGCAGGGTCCTCAGCCACCCAAGCAAGCAGTGCACACAACAGCAGAGCTTAGCAGTTAGCCTGTTTAATCTTGGCACTCACTATCTTGCAAGATTATCTGGGGGCAATGAAAACTTTTTGAACAATTAGCAATTTTTTAAGGATAGCCCAGCTGCACCAGGAAATAGTCCATCTGGCCAGTTGACAGAGTACATTCAAAGTGGGAGCAACTTCCTCATAGCTTATATCTTACACGCGTTCGCGACCGGCCAGGAAAGACGCAGCAAACCAGAATCTTCTGCGGCAAAACTTTATTGCTTACATCTTCAGGAGCAAGAGTGCAAGAAGAGCAAGAGAGCAAGAGCTCTATTGCTTACATCTTTATTGCTTACATCTTTAGGAGCCAGAGCGCCAGAGCGCAAGAGTGCAAGCGTGCAAGCAAAGCGAAAGCGAAACCCTGTCCCTATTAAGGAGAGTTATCCTTCGCCTAGGACGTGTCACTCCCTGATTGGCTGCAGCCCATGGCCGAGTTGTTGTCACGGGGAAGGCAGAGCACATGGAGTGGAGAACTACCCTTGGCACATGCGCAGATTATTTGTTTACCACTTAGAACACAGCTGTCAGCGCCATCTTGTAACGGCGAATGTGGGGGCGGCTTCCCACACTTATACAAGATAAAAATGATTTTGTTTTTAATGAAATGTAGCACAGTGAAGTTAACACATTAATCATAGTGATCACCATCTTCGTGGATTTTTCTATGAGTGGCTAGGGAGATAATCACGTGGTATGTAACTGTCTTTCAAAGAGAAAGACATCTTTTTGATGCCATCTCTTTGATGACATCTCTTTGTGCCATCTTGAACTTGGAGAAAGAGGGTGTATTGTGGGACTGGTCCTCAGAGTCAAAGAGAAAGTTATGGATTGGACAACAGAATCCATATAAAAGACAGGCATAGTGGAGTGAGTTTGTAATTTCAGCACTGAGAAAGGTGAGGGGCAGAACCCTGAAGCTTGCTTGTCAGCCACCCTTCCCTAATTGGAGAAGTCCAGGCCAGTGAGTGTGTCTGTCTGAAAAATAAGGAGCATGATATCTGAGAGATGACAGCATCTACACACAGATGTCCACCTACACACAAACACACACAGAATGAGAAAGAAAGACAGAGAGAGAGAGAGAGAGAGAGAGAGAGAGAGAAGAAAGAAAGTCAACAGAATACGCACAGAGCAGGGTTACAAGGGTCTGCAATCACTGAACCATGGACACACTGGGTATAAAAGTCAGTACTACTCAGTAATAGATGACATGATCTGAAAAGATGTAGGAAGGCAAAATGATCAGTTAGGGGGGTGAGCCCTGAGACAGGACTAGGCTACCAAAGTACTGACTAGAGCTCTCAGGAAGCCCTGGAGTTGTCCACTTCAGCAGAGCTCCACCTCCCTCTATGCCGAAGGATGTGAAACCTTTTCAGCTGACTGTGTAAATAAGACACAGAGGTCTGGGAATAGAAACTAAAACCTAACCTCACTGCAGTCCCTCCCTTTAAGGACAAGGCAGGTAAGATTCAGATCTAGGAATTGCAGAACAAAGAGCAAAGTCTGTGGGGACTAAGATCTGGAAGGAAATATGAAAACATCCAATTTGCTTCCCGTCTATTCTTCTCTCCAGAGCACACAGACACCAACACTCTGCATCCCATCTGTTTCCTGAACATCCCAGCTTAGAGGATTCCAAAGAGAGCTACCCCAGTGACCTTGCTCCCAGAGAAGAAGGAGGTGAAATCACAAGAAGACCACTGGCATCACTGCTCAGGAACAGGTACCTGAAGGGTTCTAAGTGCAGCTGGACCAGAAATCGAGTGCTTACTTGTGGTATCAAAGATAGTCCCCTGGTAGCAGTGCAGAGGACCTTCGGTCATGGCTTATTTCACTCAGGGGTTGTTCACAGAAAGGCTCTTCTCTGTGTTCTGCACCACAGAGCAGCCCCAACCCACCAGCAAGGCAGCAACAAACTTCCCTATCACAAGCACATCCTAGGTCTGTTGCTCTTCTGATGCCAGCTTGAGCTTGGAGAAAGAGGGCAGCTTGTGTGACCAGATTCCTCACAGTCAATACGGGAACCTCTTTGGTGTAGGATACTTCTTGTTGTTGTTGTTGTTCTTGTTGTTCTTGTTGTTCTTGTTGTTCTTGTTCTTGTTGTTCTTGTTCTTGTTCTTGTTGTGGAGTTTTGTTGTTGTTATTTTGGTTTTGGTTTTGGTTTGGGGTGAAACTGGATCACACTGTGTGCCTCTGACTGACCTAGAACCTGTAGACCAGGCTGGCCTCAAACTCAAGGAGATCCAGCTACCTCTGCCTCTCTGCTTCCTACGGCTGAGATTAAAGGCATGCTCCACCACACCCAGCCATACTGGAGCTATTTTATTTACCCCCATGAGGATAAAATCCTATCCAGAACACCCACTGCTATTTCCTCTTCTAGAAGGGAACTGTGAGAAGCCTCTCCAAACTTCTCAGTTCCCCTTTTCAATGTAACCAGCACTCATGATACCTTGACTGTTTGGGGAAGGGGGGTTGAGGAGTCTTCATAACCAGCAAATCATGGGGAAGTAGCCCACCCTTGGGGCTAGGATTCCCACTGAATAGTCTTTAGCTTTACATAACGGTTTTTGGTTGGCCACACCACAGCCAGTCCTGTGCCACAGTTCTCTGACTGTCCTCTGGGTTTGAAGCTCTCAGTTCCCATTATTCTGAAGTCCACTTGTATATCCCATATATGCTACTATCTAGCTCCCCCCACCCAAAGCTATTTTTATTCCTCTTATGGCCCTCCTTCCGGTTTCCTGGCCTCTGCAAACACTTCCTACAACATAAATATACATACCTAAAAATGAGAAGCTGAAATCCACATGTGAGTGAAAATATCAGGTTTGCCTTTCTGACATTGGGTGAACTCACTTAACATTTAGTAGTTCTGCCAGTTTGTCTGAAAATTATACACTTGCATTTATATTTATGCATGAATTCAGTTCCATTGTGTCTCTGTGGCACATTTTCATTATCCACTTATCATCTAGGCTTATTGTATTTCTCAGGTATTGTCTCTAGAGCAGTAATGAACATGATGTTCCAATATCTTTGTGCTAGGATATAGAGTCCTTTTGGGCTATGCTCAGGAATGGTGTCACTGACCCCATAATGGCTGTGCTTGTTTACAGCCCCACAGCAGCAAATAAGGACTCCCCTTCTGCTACATCCACACCAGCATCTGTTGCCATTTTCTCTCTTGATGCAAACCTCTCTGACTCAGGTGAGATGAAATCACAAAGTGGCTACAATTCGCATGTATTAATGGCTGAGGCTACTGAACACATTAAAGAAATATTTACATTTATTGGCCATTTGTATTTCTTCTTCTGGAACTCTGTTCAGTTACATGCCCCATGGTTTGATTGGGCTGTTTGTTTTCTTATTGATCAGGGTTTTTGTTTTAAATTCTTTGCATATTTTGAACATTAATCTTCTGTTGAATGAATTGCTAACAAGGATCCCCTCCCATCTGGCAAGCTGTCTCTTTCCTTGTCTGTTTCCTTTACTGGACAGAAGCTTTTAATTTCCATGAACTGGTAGCAAGAATCTACATGCATTAAAGGAGATTTAACACAGTGACTAACAACCTGTGATCTGGCCACTCTAACAGTAGATGTTCCCTGAAGAAAAGGCCAAGAACTCAATCCATGAGGCAGACTATCACAGCTGGTCTTCAGTGTACACTGGCAACCCTAAGAGGTGGGCTCTAATACCAGTGAAGGATTGGCTCAGCAGCAAAATGGGCGAACTTGTCAGAGCAAATGAGATCAAGCAGGCAAAGAAGAAAAGTCTTCTTCCATATCCTTTTACATGGGCTGCCACCAGAAGATGTAACCCAGATTTAGGGTAGATCTTCCAACCTCAAATGACCCAGTGTAGAAAAATGTCTCACAAGTGTGCCCAGCTACTTGGGTTTCAGTTAATTCTAGAGGAAATCAAGTTGACCACCAAGATGAGATATCACCTGGGGTTTCTTAAAAGACAAATCTACAATACTTACTTATGTTGGGGTCCAGAAGTTGCCCTACAAACCCCACCATACACCAGTCTCAGTCAGCCACAGATATTTTATGGAGAATTTGCCCCAGGACTGACCAATCAGTGCCACAGAGCAGACTTGGGAGCTGATTAACTCTGAGCCAGATTCATACAGAGCTTTGAACCCTGAAATCCACAAATCTTTGTGCCAAATTATTCCACTAATCTGTATTTATGTATAAGAGACTTCCTGGCATGCTTCTCCTGTCCTCATTGGTTGGGTGACTCAACTGTGGCAGGGTGACTTAACTTGCCTAGTATTCATGTCCCAACTTGCCAACCAGGGTGTCAGTTACCCACACACATGGCAGAAAGTAGGATGTCAATTCCCAGGGAGGTCTCAACTCCAAGCATATTGTGGCTAACTATATAAAGCAGGTCCAGTTGACCTCTGTTATGATTGGTTTCCAAGAACAATAAAGCATAGAACATAACAGACTTTGGTTTAACAGTTAACTCAGTCATGGCAACGTTCCCAGTCAGTAACAGCACACGAGACAGTTTCCTTTAACAGTTATGACAGCATATGAGAAAGTTTGCTCATTGCTACCAAAGAAGAGCATCCAGCTAAAAAGCCTCTAACCTACAAAAGTAATCTGCCTGCAAGATATACTGGCACAGAAGTTATAGGAGTAAACAATCACATGTTAAAATTGGATTTAAGGCCCATGCCATGAGAAAGAAGCAGTGTCTGACACCACTACAAGGCCAAAACCCTGAAGCTAGACAGGTGGACCTAAGGGAAAACTTACTACATTATTTTGATAAAGGAACATAGCGATAAAGTGACTCCTAAAGACATTGAAATACCCAGAGATCAATTATACCCATAGATCAGTGCCTCATTCAGCTGTCATCAGAGAAGTTTCTGTTTACAGTAGATGGCAATTAACAGAGACCTACAACTGGACAGTTGAGAGACTTTGACCACCTTCTGACTTGTTTTCTTTTGAGTATGTTAACATTGGTGGATCTTATCCTAATTCTATTTCTTGATTTTTGGAGGGGACCCCAAACAGTTCATCATAACAGCTGTATTAATTTATATTCCTACCAATAATAGCTCCTATTTCTTGAGAGAGAGAGAGTGAGAGAGAGAGAGAGAGAGAGAGAGAGAGATTGCTCATAAGAGCATAAAATGAACGGCTAACCAGGCAATAAGTACCCAGGCCATAACAACTTAGTTTTTCTACTACCAAGTCTTCCAGCAGCTGTACCATTAGAGAAAATGACATCAAAAGATTTTGGAGGAATTTAGGCAGAGGCTCCCGTCTGTTCCCTTTGAACCGTTTCTGCAGCAACCATGGCCGCCTTCGTGACGCTCCTTACCGGAGCCAAGATGCCCATTGTGGGCCTGGGCACCTGGAAGTCTCCCCCAGCTAAAGTCGGGGAAGCTGTGAAGGTTGCCATTGATGCTGGGTATTGCCACATTGATTGTGCCTATGTCTATCAGAATGAGAGCGAGGTGGGAGAAGCCATCTGTAGTGGCTATTCCTGGTTGTCAACTTGACAATATTTGGAATGAACTACAGTCCGGAATTGGAAGGCTCACCAGTGACCCTTATCTGGAGGCTTGGAGATCCTTATCTGGATCTTGGTTTGAAGATCTTGAGCCATAGTGGCTATGGATTCCAGAAGATTGAATCTCCGAGTTAAGGAACACACCTTTAATCTGGGCTATGCCTTTCATCTGGGATTAAAGGTGTGGTGGAACACACCTTTAATCTGGGCTACACCTTTTGCTGGAGACAATATAAGGACATTGGAAGAAGGGAGTCTAGCTCTTGCTCTTGCTCCTTCGCCTGCTTGCTGCGTGAGACTGAGTATAATGCTGCAGATCCTTGGACTCCATTCACAGCTCGACTGAACCATTGTTGGGAATTGGGGCTGCCGACTGGAAGTCATCAATAATTCCTTTACGTATTTAGAAATTATCCATAAGTCTGTGACTCTAGAGAACCCTGACTAATACAGAAGTTGGTACCAGGAGTGGTTCTAGAGTAACAGAAGTACAAGGATGAATCTTTTAAAATACTGGAATTGGCTTGTTGATCCACCAGCACTTTCAAATATTGAAACCTCTCCAGATTCTCTCCCTCCTGGGAGCTCAGAGAATTTTGAAGACCCATGGTTGAAACTATATTCCGAACTTAAAGAAGCTAATGCCCCTGTCTCTTATTTTCCTAATGAATTAGGTTGATTCAGTGCACAGAGCTTTCTACAAGATGGGGAAAAAATCGAAAAATGATTTTACTGGCTGGCTGCTCTTAGTATCTGTGGAAAAAATGATGAATGAAAGGAAGGAGTTGTGTGATAAAATCGAAAGGCTCCAGACACAAGTAAACGATCTAAAAGTTGCTAAGTGTGTCCTTGAGGAGAATCTTCTCTCTTGTAGCAATAGAGCTCAAGTTGCAGAAAATCAAACAGAAATCTCATTGTAAGGTTGGCTGACTACAGAGAAAATTCAAGTCTCAAGCCATCAGAGTGGGTGTCGACAGTTAAAAGTAAGGGCTCTAATTGGCAAAGAATGGGATCCTACAACATGGGACGGGGATGTGTGGGAAGACCATGTTGAAGCTGAGAATTTTGAATCCTCAGATTCTCAAGGGTTTGCCCCACCTGAGGAAGTAAGTAGTACCCTCAGCCCCACCTCTTGAAATAATGCCTTCCCCACATGAGGAAATTAATTTTGCAGAGTCTGCTCTCACGGCCCACCAATAGTGTTCTTCTAGACCTCAACCAGACTCAAAGCAAAAACAGGCTCCTAGAGGGGAAGGTAGAAGTATAGTCCCATTGAGGAAATTTCGCTACACTACTAAGGAGCTTTATATGAGTTTTGCTAATTCCATTCAGCCAGAAACCTGGTGAATATGTGTGGGAATGGTTTTTTAAGGGGTGTGGATAAAGGGTGGGAAGGACATAAAACTAGAGATCTTCT
>NW_019168516.1:37538-60117 GCF_000001635.26 Mus musculus | reverse complement strand
CTCTTGGCCTGCTATTGGGCCTTAGTGGAAACTGAACGTCTGACAATAGGACACCAAGTCACTATGCGACCTGAACTACCCATCATGAGCTGGGTACTATCAGACCCTGCAAGTCATAAAGTGGGACGTGCACAGCAGCAGTCTATTATCAAATGGAAGTGGTATATACGTGCTGCTTGTGGACAGGCAACAAGCAATTATCATGAAAGAAGTGCTCAAATGCCTTCAGTTCTACTGCTGTTAACCAATCGGCCTTCGTGCTGCCAAAGCATGACCTATAGCTCATGGGGGTTCCTTATGATCAACGACCCGAAGAGAGAGAGACTAGAGCCTGGTTTACTGATGGCTCTGCACGTTATGCAGGCACCACCCAGAAGTGGACAGCTGCAGCATTACAACCCCTTTCTGGGACAACCTTGAAAGACACAGGTGAAGGGAAATCTTCACAGTGGGCAGAACTTCGGGCAGTACACATGGTATTACAGTTTGTTTGTAAGAAGAAGTGGCCAGATGTACGATTATTCACTGACTCATGGGCTGTAGCCAAGGATTGGCTGGATGGTCAGGGACTTGGAAAGATCACAATTGGAAAATTGGTGAGAAAGACATCTGGGGAAGAAGTATGTGGATAGATCTCTCCAAATGGGCAAAGGATGTGAAGATATTTGTGTCCCATGTAAATGCTCACCAAAAGGTGACTTCAGCCGAGGAGGAGTTCAATGAATCAAGGGATAAGATGACCCGTTCTGTGACAGTCAGCCTCTCTCCCAGCCATCCCTGTCATCTTGGCTCAATTGGCACGATGAAACAAAGTGGTCATGGTGGTCGAGATGGAGGTTATGCTTGGGCTCAGCAACACGGGCTTCCACTCACCAAAGCTGACCTGGCTACTGCTGCTGCTGATTGCCAGATCTGCCAACAGCAGAAACCAACACTGAGCCCCAGATATGGCACCATTCCTCGAGGTGACCAGCCAGCAACCTGGTGGCAGGTTGACTACATTGGACCACTTCCTTCGTGGAAAGGACAGCGTTTTGTTCTTACTGGAGTAGATACTTATTCTGGTTATGGATTTGCCTTTCCTGCACGTAATGCCTCTGCTAAAACCCACCATTCACGGACTGACAGAATGCCTCATCTATCGTCATGGTATTCCACACAGTATTGCTTCTGACCAAGGAAAACTCATTTCACAGCCAGAGAAGTACGACAGTGGGCTCACGATCATGGAATTCACTGGTCTTACCACATTCCCCATCATCCTGAAGCAGCTGGGCTGATAGAAAGATGGAATGGCCTTTTGAAGACGAAGTTACAGCGCCAATTAGGTGGTAACAGCTTGGAAGGCTGGGGCAGAGTTCTTCAGAAGGCAGTATATGCTTTGAATCAGCGCTCGATATATGGTACAGTTTCACCCATAGCCAGGATTCATGGGTCCAGGAATCAAGGGGTGGAAAACGGTAATAGTCTTCCACTTACTATCACTCCTAGTGACCCTCTAGGAAAATTTTTGCTTCCTGTCCCCATAACTCTAGGTTCTGCTGAGAAGTTTTTGGCTCAGAGAGGAGGAGTGCTCCTACCAGGAGCTACAACAAACATTTCATATGAACTGGTAAGCTCAAGACTTCCCCCTTGGGCTTCTAATGCCCTTAAACCAACAGGCTAAAAAAGGAATAACAGTGTTAGGAGGGGTGATAGATCCAGATTACATGGGGAAATTGGATTACCTCTTCACAATGGTGGTAAGCAAGATTATGTCTGGAGTGCAGGAGATCCCTTAGGGCGGACGACGTACAATTTAGTTACGACCATGTTACCTGTGAGTAAATGTCAATGGAACCTACACAGCCTAATCCAAGCAGGATGACAAAGACGCAGACCCATCAGGAATGAAGTAGAAGGTTTCAATCCTCGAGGAAAAGGCAAAGGACCGGCTGAGGTGCTGGCTGAAGGTGAAGAAATACAGAATGCGGTAGTAGAGGAAGGTAGTTATAAATACCGAATTGAAGGCCACGTACCAGTTGCAAAGACGAGGATTATAAAGTAATATGAATGCCCATTGTAAATTTACTAATGCGTTTGCGATTGTACGAGGGATAGTTATATCATGTTAGGCGTCTATTTAACAAAGTCCACAAGCAGGTTTCATATGAACATGAGATATTATTTGTGTCAAGTTGACAAGGGGTGGATTGTAGTGGCTATTCCTGGTTGTCAACTTGACAATATTTGGAATGAACTACAGTCCGCGCGGAGAGAATTCGGAAGGACTCACCCAGATGACCCTTATCTGGAGGCGTTGAGCATCCCTTATCTGGATCTTGGTTGACAGATCTGAAGATGAGTGGCTATGGATTCGCAGAAGATGAATCTCCGAGTTATCAGAACCACCACCTTTACATCTGGGCTATTGCCTTTCATCGTGGATTAAAGGTCGTGTGGAACACACCTTTAATGCTGGGTGCTACACCTTTTTGCTGCGAGACTCCAATATAAGGACATTGGAAGAAGAGGAGTCTAGCTCTTGCTCCTTGCTCCTTCGCCTGCTAGCTGAGTGAGACTGAGTAAACTGCTAGATCCTTGGACTTCCATTCACAGCTGCGGACTGAACCCATGTGTTTGGGAATTGGGCTGCCGACTGTAAGTCATCAATAAATTCCTTTACTATTTAGAAATTATCCATAAGTTCTGTGACTCTAGAGAACCCTGACTAATACACCATCCAAGAAAAGATCCAGGAGAAGGCTGTGAAGCGGGAGGACCTCTTCATCGTCAGCAAGCTGTGGTCCACCTTCTTTGAGAAAAGCCTGGTAAAGGAAGCCTTCCAGAAAACCCTCTCAGATCTGAAGCTTGACTACCTGGACCTGTATCTAATTCACTGGCCACAGGGATTTCAGTCTGGAAATGTCTTTTTACCCACAGATGATAAAGGCAGTATTCTCAGCAGTAAATATACGTTCTTGGATGCTTGGGAGGCCATGGAGGAACTGGTGGACCAGGGGCTGGTGAAAGCTCTGGGTGTCTCCAACTTCAACCACTTCCAGATTGAAAGGCTCCTGAACAAGCCTGGACTGAAACATAAGCCAGTGACCAACCAGGTCGAGTGTCACCCTTACCTCACCCAGGAAAAACTGATCCAGTACTGTCACTCCAAGGGCATCACCATCACAGCCTACAGTCCCCTGGGCTCCCCAGACAGGCCTAGTGCCAAACCAGAGGACCCCCTATTACTGGAAATTCCCAAGATCAAAGAGATTGCTGCAAAGCACAAGAAGACTGGCAGTCACAGGTTCTGATCTCACCTTATAGAAGGGAACGTGGTGGTGATCCCCAAGTCTGTGACACCTTCTCGAATACAGGAGAACATTCAGGTCTTCGACTTCCAGCTAAGTGAGGAGGACATGGCCGCCATTCTCAGCTTCAACAGGAACTGGAGGGCCTGTGGCCTGTTTGCAGCAAGTCATAACGAGGACTTTCCTTTCCATGCAGAATACTGAAGCTGAGTACCAGATGTGCTTGCCTGGAGGACACTCATCACTGATTTGCAACCCGCTCCTCCTGACTCCTATTTTTGCCAAGCCTATTGGATATCATACCAAACCAGCCTCGACAGTGCAATTCTGCATTTAAATTCTCATGTTCAACTAGAAGCAGACTGTCACAGGAAGATGCATCTCAGCAAAGGGCAATGTTTGTCACTAATTTGACCTGGCCGGATGTTTGTCAGAAACCAGGAACACTAATAACACTGAAGATTAAAAAGATAAAATAATAAAAATAGCAATAATTGTAAAAAAAAAAAAAAAAGATTTTGGAGGGTGTGTGTTTTCTTTTGATTTTTCAAGACAAGGTTCTCTGTATAACAGGCCTGGATGTTCTTGAACTCACTTTGTAGACCAGGTTGACCTTGAACTCATCTGCATGCTTCTGCCTCTGTAGGCCATGTTCCTGGAGCAAACACACATACGTTTTGTATGGTTAGCTTCAGCCTGTTAAAGACATGTGCTACATCTTTTTTCTGAGATCTGGATTCTTTGTCTGAACAAATTCCAGTTACATTAATTTATTTTTCTGAAAATGTCAGGGTTTCATTTTTCTTCACAACTGCATAGAACCTAATTGTGTATATGTACCATAAGGTCTTTGTCCATTCATCTGTATATAAATATCTACACTGAATTAATTTCATAGAGACCATCAACAGAGCAGTTATAACCACGGATGAGCTTGCATCTGTGTGATCTGTTGACTAACAGTCCTTCAGGTTGAAGTGAGAAGTGTACCTGGGACAGTAATCCATTTCTGAAAGAAATGCACCAACTTCTAACAGTGAAGATGGTTCCTCTTTTCTACATTTGGTGGTGGTGGTGGTTTCTTGGTGGTACCATTATGATTTAATTGGCCTTTCTCTGATAGTTCAAGATATCAAGTAAATATTCAAGTATGTTTTAGCCATTTCATTTATTCTCTTGATGACTGTCTCTACAGCTCATTAGCCCACGAATAGACTGAATGATTTGGGATTTTATTGTTTCAGCTATTTTTACATTGTCAAAACACTACACCCCTCTCCCAGTTCTCAGATCATTTCTGTTGTCTCTTCTGCATCACACTAAGCATTGGAAGCTGTACTTTAGATATCACATTTATGGCTGAGCATTCAAAAGTCACTTATGCTCAATTCTCTGACCATTTTGAGTTAATCTAAAGTTACTCTTACTCACTATACAGAACAGCTTCTAGGGCCAAAGTTAACAGCATACCAATAAGTAGATACAAATATAAACATTTAAATGGCAAATTGAAGAACATATCATGCACATTTCACAAAATAACAGTAGCAGCTTCCCCAGCAGAGCCTATGACCTCCACAACCACAAGGATTTTAATTGTCAAAGCAAAGGGTTTTCAGCACCAAATAGTGAAAGAACTTTTGTAGATATCAAAGTCATAAGAAACCCAAGAAGGGTAGATCAAGAGGCTCCTGCATCCTTAGGATGCCTTCTGACCATGAGCTGAGCTCTCCCATTGAATTTGCTACCATTCATGTCAATTATGAAGTAAATTTGAAAACCTGAACATTACTGTGCATGTCATAATATGACCTTACCTGTAAAGGCTGACAAAACTATGAACTTGGGTAATTTCTTTTTTTTTATTAGATATTTTCTTCATTTGCATTTCAAATGCTATCCCTTTCCTAGTTTCCTCTTCAAAAGTCCCCTAAACCCTCCCCCTACCCTGCTCCCCAACCCACCCACTCCCACTTCCTGGCCCTGGCATTCCCCTGTACTGGGGCATATAATCTTGGCAAGATTAAGGGCCGCTCCTCCCATTGATGTCTGACTAGGCTATCCTCTGCTACATGTGCAACTAGAGAAACAAACTCTGGGGGATACTGGTTAGTTCATATTGCTGTTCCTCCTATAGGGTTGCAAACCCCTTTAGCTTCTTGGGTACTTTCTCTAGCTCCTTAATTGGGGGCCCTGTGCTCCATCCAATAGATGACTGTGAGCATCCACTTTTATATTTGCCAGGCACTGGCATAGTCTCACAAGAGCTATATGAGGGTCCTGTCAGCAAAATCTTGCTGGCATATGCAATAGTGTCTGCATTTGGTGGTTGTTTGTGGGATGGATCCCTGGGTAGGGCAGTCTCTGGATGGTTCTTCCTTCCGTCTCAGCTGCAAACTTTGTCTCTGTAATCCTTCCATGGGTATTTTGTTCCTCATTACAAGAAGGAACGAAGTATCCACCCATTGGTCTTCCCTCTTCTTGATTTTCTTGTGTTTTGCAAATTGTATCTTGGGTATTCTAAGTTTCTAGGCTAATATCCACTTATCAGTGAGTGCATATCATGTGTATTCTTTTGTGATTGGTTTACCTCACTCAGGATGATATCCTCCAGATCCATCCACTTGCCTATGAATTTCGTGAATTCATTGTTTTTAATAGCTGAGTAGTACTCCATTGTGTAAATGTACCACATTTTCTGTATCCATTCCTCTGTTGAGGGACATCTGGGTTCTTTCCAGCTTCTGGCTATTATAAATAAGGCTGCTATGGACATAGTAGAGCATGTGTCCTTATTACATGTTGGAACATCATGCCAGGAGAGGTATTGCTGGATCTTCCGGTAGTACTATATGAACTTAGGTAATTTCTTTTCTCGACAAAAGTCTGGGCATCTTAACCCCAGGCTGAGCTCAAGCTTCTGATCCATAGAGCCACCTCCTTAGTGCTGCGATTACAGGCTTGATTTTGATCTTGAAGAATGAAAAACAATGTAAAGAAGAAAATACTCAAAAAAGTGTGAATCAAACCAAAATTTAAACCTAAAGCCAGGAGTAAGTGCTGTTCAGCCCTGCACATTTGATTGAAAGGGAGAAAGTCCCTGTTTATAATGAAGAGGCAGATGCTGGGCCCTGCTCTTCCAATGGTTGTTTTTGCTAAATTAATTTGTTGACTTTCCTGGTTCTTTCCTCCCTTTAGTATCATCAACATTTCCCAGGAATGGGTCAGACTTCCTCTTCTACACTCCCTCCAAAGGACGATCCTGATTTCATCGCCAGCTTTGGCACAAATCTTCAGAATTTCAAGATGAAAACCAAAATCCTGTCTCAGGAATTAATCGCCTTCATTGAATCATCCCTAGAGGATGGAAACCTTCAGGAAACAGTTTCTGCAATCAGCACTGCTCTGGGTGACATAGAGAAAGCCCCACTGAACATTGCAGTGATGGGGGAGACTGGGGCTGGAAAGTCCAGTCTCATCAATGCTCTCCAGGGAGTGGGGGATGATGAAGAAGGTGCAGCTGCTTCCACAGGGGTGGTACATACAACCACTGAGAGAACACCATACACTTACACAAAGTTTCCCAGTGTGACACTGTGGGACCTGCCTGGCATTGGATCTACTGACTTCCAACCGCATGATTATCTGAAGAAAATCGAGTTTGAGGAGTATGACTTCTTCATTATTGTCTCTTCCGGACGCTTTAAACATAATGACGCAGAACTTGCCAAAGCCATTGTGCAAATGAATAGGAGTTTCTATTTTGTTCGAACCCACACAGATCTTGATTTAATGGTTGTAAAACTGAGTGATCCTAGGAAATTCAATAAAGAGAACATCTTAGAGCAGATTCGAAATTCTATTTCAAATATACTTAAGGAGGTTACCCACCAAGAACCTCCAGTCTTCTTAGTTTCTAACTTTGATGTATCTGATTTTGACTTCCCAAAGCTGGAATCCACCCTTCTGAGCCAGCTCCCAGTCTACAAACACCACATGTTCATGCTCACTTTGCCTATTGTTACAGATTCCACCATAGACAGGAAGAGGGATATGCTGAAACAAAAAGTCTGGAAGGAATCCACAATGCCAAGAGCATGGGCTACCATACCATCCCGGGGACTGACCCAAAAGGACATGGAGATGTTGCAGCAGACTTTGAATGACTATAGATCTTCCTTTGGCCTGGATGAGGCATCACTGGAAAACATCGCTGAGGATTTGAACGTGACACTGGAGGAGCTCAAGGCAAACATTAAGTCTCCACATTTGCTCTCAGATGAGCCAGATACATCCTTAACAGAGAAACTATTGAACTACATTGGAAATCCCTACTTTTCAAAGGTTTTCCACTTGCAAAATTATTTCATTGACACGGTTGCAAGCGATGTTAAAATTATCCTCAGTAAAGAAGAGCTTTTCACAGAGCAGGTGAGCTCATTCAACTCTAAGGCCTCTCTATATCGGGAGGAGTCCATGGGCAAAGTGTTTCCAGTTGGTCCAGGAAGCACCTTTCTATTTCACTTCTTTGAGATGTTTCAAAGTGACTCTGACAAACTTTGTCATGTCCATGTTCTGCTCCTGTTGACATCCTGGGGCCTCTCTGGTGAGACTGTTACATGATGCACTCCTAAGGCTTTTCATTGTAAATCATCTCATTTCTCTGGTGTTTATTTGCTTTGTATTTAAGAAGTGTCTCAGTTAGATGGCATGCTACTTGTCAGTTTGCTTTTGATACCCCATGTGTGACAATCTGATGACGTTTTTCATACCTATTTCCCTTTAAGAGATTCAAGGTTTTTATCTTACAGCAAGCTCTTTGGGCCACATAGGGTTGGTTTTTGTATAGTGTGAAGAGTGAGTGTCAAGGTTTAACCTTTCCTGATGTCCAGTTCGCCCAGTTCCATTCTTCAAACCATGTGCCCTTTGTGCGGTATGAGTATTTGGAAGCCTTGCTGAGATACTGGCTGACTGTAGATGCATTCTGTTGCCTGCATGGTTATGGATATATTTCTGGGTTCACTCTTCCTGTCAGTTTGTTGGTCCATGAGCCTGTCTTCATGCAGTTATTGGACTGTTTTTGTCACTGTGGCTCTGTGCTATGCCTTGAAATCAGGTATTGCAGTGACTCCTAGCCCTGTTGGTTTTGATCAATATTGTTTTGGCTATTTGCAGTCTTCTGTGTTCCCACGTGAGTTTTGTGATCCCACAGTCCAGTTCTATTCTTACTGGCATTGATGTTCTAGTTGAGATTGCATTGAGTCTATAGATCACTTTCTGAAGTATGGACACTTTGACAATCTTAAAGTTTATAAACTATAAACACGGGGAATCTTAGCATCTTTTGTTGCCTTCTTTGAGGTTTCTTTCTTCTCTGCTTTGGAGCATCTCACTTCCTTGGTTTCTTAATGAAACTTGTTTGCTTCTTCCTTGCTTGCTCTCTACCTTCCTTTCTTCCTACCTTCTTACTCTGCCTTCTTCTCTGGTGTGTGTGTTGTGTCTATTGTAAATGAACTTTCAAGATTTCTTTCAAAGTTTTACATTTCTGAGTTTCTTGGGCAAATCTTATATATTCATTTTTATTGCATTTATCAGTATTTTCTTGGATCTCATTGAGGTTTTTTCTATTTCATTACATTTTAGGTACACATATGACATGTATGCCATTATACATTGTCATTCATTCTTATATGTTCTCATTCATTTGCCTACTGCCCTCTGCCTTGTACCCCCCCTTATCTACCTAGTGCCCTTTTACCCTCAAAAGTCCCTTCTTCATGTTCTTGTCATACATACTCTGTTGCATATCAGATAAATTTTCTCCTTCAACATTTCTCACCTCTCATTTGATTGAGATTTTTTTCATTATTTATGAAGTATCTACAGGAATTTAATCTACTTCAGTTTCTTTGGAATCTTTCTTTGGAATCTTTTTAAAATATTCATTTATACTTTTATTTTAACGTATGTGAGTCTTCACTTATACTCAAAACCGAGAATCAGATCTCATTACATATGGTTGTGAGCCACCATGAGGTTGCTGGAAATTGAACTCAGGACCTCTGGAAGAGCAGCTAGTCTTCTCAACTGCTGAGACATCTTTCCAGCCCTCCTCAGAATCTTTTATTACAGGGTTATGATCCTTTATGTTCATCGTTGCCTTGGCTATTTTGAATAGTTACAATGTTCTGTGTAACAATTTGTGTTTCTCAATGGAAATATCTACCACTAATATGGGACATCCTTATATAGAGAATTCTCCAGAAAAATGTGTCTTAGGAGGTTGGGTAGTTATGTAATATTAGGTTTATTCCCCGCTGGCCATCACAGTGAGGATGCCATATCACTATTCTGCTGGCATCTAGTGAGTTTTGGCTCTGTCTATTCCATATCAGGATTGTTGAGAACCATTGTTTCATAAGGTCACACAAGACTGGGACTCTCATACACTGCAAGCAATTGTGACATAAATAGGAGAGTGTAAATGATGCACTGTACATGAATTTGAACTCATTTCTGTAGCCACATTCACCAGATGTTCCTAAATATTGCTTCTACTTGTAAATCAGTTGTGAGCAATGTCTCAGCACCAGAGAGACAGAGATGGGGAGACCTCTGGAACTCATACTGTATACATGAGCACTTGCACACATGCATGCAGCTTCACCTGCGAATTTTCAAATAATTACCCTGGAAGTTGTGATATTTTAATATATTATTCCTAGTGACAGTAGGCTCTACACTTATGCCCTCCTTTCTCTTAGTTTTATTGGTGACATAGCCTCCAACAAGATGATTGGCTGACTCAAGAACAGAATTCTGTATACCTGCAGTTCTGTATTGAAATCTTCATACACCAGAATATTAGAGCAAACTGAAAGCCATCTCTCCAGACTGCCTGTATTTTCCTTCTGTTTCAACTCTAATTCCAAAGTCTTGTGTGTGTTTCTAATATCAAAACAAAAGAATATGGCTGTCAGATATATTTCCATCAGGAATCCACACATGTTTTCCTTAAAGGTCATTTATTTCAATTTTTTGGGGGGGATTTATATCCTTCATCCCAAAGTTCTAGTATTTTTAGTATCAATACTGATAAACTTTTTGTTAGCATTCTGTCTAAGCTTTGGACCACAGTCACCTGACACTGTAAAGGGGGCTGTTTGCCCCCTTTGCTCTCTTGCTTTCTGTTGCTCTTGCTCTTCCCTTCCCCCATCTCTCCCCATTCTTTCACACACACACACACACACACACACACACACACACCCAACACTCTCTCCATGTGCTCATGGCTGGCCTCTTCACCTCTACTCCTCTGCTTCTCTTCTTCTTCTTCTTCTTCTTCTTCTTCTTCTTCTTCTTCTTCTTCTTCTTCTTCTTCTTCTTCTCCTTCTCCTTCTCCTTCTCCTTCTCCTTCTCCTTCTCCTTCTCCTTCTCCTTTCTCCTTCTCTTTCTCCTGTTCTCCTTCCCTTCTCCTTCTCCTTTCTCCTTCTCCTTCCTCCTCCCTCCTCCCTTCCTCCTCCTCCTCCTCTCCCTCCCTCCTCCTCCTCCCTCTCCCTCTCCCTCTCCCCTCTCCTCCTTTACTTCTCTCTCTCTCTCCTCTCTCTCTCTCTCTCTCTCTCTCTCTCTCTGCTTCTACTACCCTCTTAACTCCCCTCCCCATGCCCTTAATAAACTCTCTTCTATACTATACCATCCAACAGTGGGAAGTAATGCCTCAGCTTGGGCCCGAGGAGGCACCCTCTTCCCCCACACCTCACCACACCTCCATAGAACATATCACCCTTTTCTTCATCTTTTAAAAAAAACACATCACTTTTTATCTATAGTCATAGCTAACAAGTCTGGTTTTCCACAATTCATGAAATATAAATAGCTTTAATGTTTTGCAGATTATAATAAACTGGGAATGTGTTCCAGAAACTGGATGTAGCCTATAAAGCCAAAAAAATTGAAATAAATGACCTTTAAGGAAAACATGTGTGGATTCCTGATGGAAATATATCTGACCTTTATCCTGCCTCTTCTGCCATAAGAAATAACTCTTTCCCAGAAAAGGCGTTTGATGGGAATATATATTTTGAGGTTTCTTAATTTAAAAAAAAAAAGAAAGTATCCTCAATTTTAGTGTCTTCTTTAATCTCTCTCTCTTTCTCTCTCTCTCTCCCTCTCTCTCCCTCTCTCTCCCTCTCTCTCTCCCTCTCCCTCTCCCTCTCCCTCTCTCTCTCTCTCTCTCTCTCTCTCTCTCTCTCTCCTATCTTCCTTCCTCCCTCCCTTCCTCCCTTCCTTTCTTCTATACCCAGTTAGGGATTTTTCACTTTTGTGGGTTATTTCACTGAGGTTTGGGAACAGAACACTAAAAATCAGAAACACACAGGGAATTTCTTAGAAATTTGCTTTTAATTGAGGTGGTCCCCTACCTCTTCTTTTGAAAAATAAGGGATAACATGGAGACACATCTCCTCTTAAATGAATCTTTTTAACATCTATCTGTGAAGTTTCTAACGAGTACACATTGCATGTTATGAATACACCCCTCAGTTTCTCTGTTCTCTAGACAGGTTCACTTCCACTTGCATGCCATATCTACAATATAACTTATGTATCTGTACAAAAGCTCAGCTCCAGGAATGAGAAAATGGATTTGTCTTTCTAAGACTGCCTTTATTGTCTTAATATGACTACCTACAGTTACATCCAATTTCCTACAAAGGACATAATTTCAATGTACTTTATGGCTAAAAAAATGTCTATTACACATATATAGTAATGCATCAAACCCTTTGTTGGGCATGTCAAGAATCTTTTCCATCCCACCTCATGTCCCTTCTTCCTTATTCACATGCTACACAAGAGAAACTAGAATGACTGTGCTGAAGGACCAGAGATCATGAGGCCTAGGAAGCAATGTCCTAAGCACTCAAAGACGGCAGGGAGGCTTTTCATGAGATATGTTGCTTGAGGTTTTTTATATCTTGAGGATTTTACAACCTGTGGGTATTAATTGTAATAGGAGTAAACAGTGAACAAAGACAAGTTAAAATAAGAAGTAAACACTGCTGTAGAAAACCACATGGAATAAGTTGATCTTGAATGAAAAAACAAAGGAGAAAGAAAACCACAGAAGGTAGGGGCTGAGTGAGGGCACATGATATGCAGAGCAGAGATGGAGCCATCAGCCAGGAGCAGAAAGGAAGGTGTTCTGCTAGTAATGGTATCAGCAGCTGAGCTCCCTCTTTATCATAAGAACAAATGCCTAGGCCTTGCCCTGTGCACTGATAATTACAGTGTCTCTCTTTTCTTCTCTATTCAGCATCCTCCACTGCACACAGCTACATGCCAGCCTTCCTCTAGCAGACCCTCTCCTTTAATGGCTCAACTTTTGGTGTTCAGCTTTGAAAATTTTTTTAAGAATTTCAAGAAGGAAAGCAAAATCCTCTCTGAGGAAACCATCACCTTGATTGAATCCCATCTGGAGGATAAGAACCTTCAGGGGGCGTTGTCTGAAATTAGTCATGCTCTGAGCAACATTGACAAAGCCCCACTGAACATTGCTGTGACTGGGGAAACAGGGACAGGAAAATCCAGCTTTATCAATGCCTTGAGGGGAGTGAGGGATGAAGAAGAAGGTGCAGCACCCACTGGGGTGGTAGAGACAACCATGAAGAGAACTCCATACCCACACCCAAAGCTTCCCAATGTGACAATATGGGATTTGCCTGGCATTGGGTCTACTACCTTCCCACCACAAAACTATCTGACAGAAATGAAGTTTGGTGAGTATGACTTCTTCATTATCATCTCGGCTACACGCTTCAAAGAAATTGATGCACATCTGGCCAAAACTATTGAAAAGATGAACACAAAGTTCTACTTTGTCCGAACCAAGATAGATCAAGATGTCAGTAATGAACAGAGGAGTAAACCTAGGTCTTTCAATAGAGACAGTGTGCTAAAGAAAATAAGAGATGACTGCTCAGGTCATCTCCAGAAGGTTCTCTCCAGTCAGCCTCCAGTCTTCCTAGTCTCTAACTTTGATGTGTCTGACTTTGACTTCCCAAAGCTGGAGACCACCCTACTGAGGGAACTCCCAGCCCACAAGCGCCACCTCTTCATGATGTCCTTGCACAGTGTTACTGAGACTGCCATTGCCCGGAAGAGGGATTTCCTCAGACAGAAGATCTGGCTGGAGGCCCTGAAGGCTGGAGTATGGACCACCATTCCACTTGGGGGCTTAGTCAGAAATAAAATGCAGAAGTTGGAAGAGACCTTGACTCTCTACAGGTCTTACTTTGGGCTGGATGAAGCCTCACTAGAAAATATTGCCAAGGATTTCAATGTGTCTGTGAATGAAATTAAGGCACACCTTAGGTCTCTCCAGTTGTTAACAAAGAACAATGACATGTCCTTCAAAGAAAAACTGTTGAAATATATTGAATATATTTCCTGTGTTACTGGGGGACCACTTGCCTCAGGCCTTTACTTTAGAAAGACTTACTACTGGCAAAGTCTCTTCATTGATACTGTGGCAAGTGATGCCAAGTCTCTCCTTAATAAGGAAGAGTTTTTGTCAGAGAAACCAGGATCGTGCCTCTCTGACCTCCCTGAATACTGGGAAACAGGAATGGAGTTGTGAGGTACTAACCTTTGGACTTGCTTCAGACATGGACTTAAAGCCTCCTTTTAAGCAGCAAACATTTTCTGGGAAAGACCAGACGATTCATCTCTTTCAGAGAGAGAATACCACTGTGGCAAGTAGAAGAGTTTCCCACGGTATAAGAACTATCTTCCATTTAAGTATCATGAATGAGAATATATGGTTGTATATATATATATATATGTGTCACGCTCTCGGTCGGGTCAGCTTGACAGGCTGAGGCTTGAAAGCTACTCACGAGGCAAAAGAGTTTCACAGAAACTCACTCCTGGAGTCTGGCGTTCTCTCTAACCCATACATTAATTTTCTATTCCCGAGTTAGTCTGGTGTATGGATCTACGAGCTCTCTTTTAATATTTTATTATAAATGCCTCTCAAGATTAATTCTGTTATAGTTAGCTTCCCCCAGTGTTCCAAGATCCCAGAAGCCGCCAAGCCTAGAATCCTGTGAGAAAGCAGCAAGGAAGTTTAACCTATTCAGTAACTAATTAAGAATTACAATAGACGGAGCCAGTGGCTCATCTGGTCTGCAGAAAGAGCCTGGAAATCTCACTGAGATAGAAATCTTTAGTACAGGCTACATTGCAAACCAAAAGCAAGTTGGTACACTCTCCTGACAAATGGAGATTCTCCAGATAAGATAAGAATTTAGCAAGGCCTAGGAATTTAGGGGTCTGTGACATTGCATTATTCTTGAGGCCTGCCAAGAGCAGAACCCCCTGGTGCTATTAACACTAAAGTGTGAAATTCTTGCCTGTCATTAGGCTGATCCTAGGCAGGACTGCTTATCTTTATTGTAAACATTTACCTGGTTCCTGCAATTCCTTTTGAAGTCATTCCTTCGTTTTGTATCTGGTAAACTTCAATGTACCTTGCCTGATGTGACTTCCAACCCCTTGTATTCTCTGTACTATAAAAAGTCTGATGCTCGACCTGACAAATTCAATCAGATTCTACACAACCTCTCCTATGTGCATCTGTCTGTCAATTCATCCAAAGCTTTGCCCACCTGCCCCAGAGACCCGTTCCACGCAGACACAGGGACCCGGAGGGTCTGCAGCATATATGATCCTTGGTCCCAGAGAGATTCCCCAAGCAGTGCCACACTCTCCTAAGATGAAGAAGTTAGTAGACTATATAACCACTTGTGTTTTTCTGTATCTGCCTCAGTTTCAGAATACTGACACAGAGGTTGTTTATTCATGCATTAATGCCTATACCTTAGCTCAACTTGTTCTCCAACTAACTTAACCTGTTTATGCTATTCTATGTCTGAGATGTGGCTGGTTGCCTCTTCTCACACAACTTCCTCCACAACATGGTGGTGAATCTCTTCAGCCTCACTCTTTCCCAGAGTTCCTTTTTCTCTGCCAGTTTTCCCATCCATTTTCTCCTGCCTTTCTGTGGGTATTCGGCTCCTTGTTGACAGGTGTTGCTTTGACACCATGCACAGGTGTGGGGCATTGGGCTATACACAGACAGTCTGGTCTCCAGTGGAGCTGAGGTCTGAACCCCAGAGTGGTGATAATTCACCTACATGGCAAGGTAGGCGTTCCCTCATGTCTCCTGGAACTCTCGCTCCTGTCAAAGTTACTGCCCCCACAGCCTCCACAAGAGAAGCACAGTCAGTAGTCACATAGACAATGTCCCAAGCTTCTGACCTTCAGGCTAAACTCCTCCCAGTTACCCAGCAACACCATAGATAACAGCCCACCATAAGAGGCACTGCTTGGCCCCACCTCGTTCTCTTACTCTCCTCTAGCTTTCCTCATTCTCTCTCCTCTCACTTTCTTACTCTCTCCTCTCACTCTCTTACTCTCTCTTTCTTACTTTCTAGCCTTTCCTCTTTCTCTTTCCCACTTCCCTCCTCTTGGCCATTGCTGGTCTCTCTCTCTCTCTCTTTTACCTTCTCTCTTTCTACAATAAAGCTCTAAAACCATAGACTGTCTCTGTTCGTTAAGGCCCCCTGTGCTTTGATGATGGGATAGGTTTTCCTCTAGTGAGCCGTTTCTAATCTCCCATCAGAAGGCCTTCCTGTCCTCCAGTCAAGGCCCAGACTAAGGACTCTTGCCTGCATGGGAATCTCTCTCCCTCAGCCATCTCTCCCATAACCCCAGGGCAAAGGGTGTCGCCCCGGAGCCCCTGATTTCAGGGGCTGCCCCTTGTCCACCCCCCCGTGGAGTGGGGTCAGTGGCTTAGATGTCCACCCAGGGTCAAGTGGAAAGCGTCCAGCAGCCCTCCCACGTCCACCTGCCCAGAGCATAGGAGGAACTCTGGCTGGACATGGGCTCTTTCCCTCCCCGCTCTTTCCCCTATGCTCCCCTTGTTTCCCACACACAAGAGCTAATTGACACAATCCTGTCTTGAATTTCTTTTGAGGTTTAGGAAGTACAGGGGGGCTAGTTCTCAGCACACATCTCCACATGAGGTGTTATGGCCTTAGACATGGTAGGCACACAGCAGATGGGATGATAACCATTGTCCATGCTCCCTCCAAGAAGAGCTGAGGAAAGCATGGATAAGTGAACACACCCGGAGATCTGTGCAGACACAGACATTGTATTCCACAGCCTTCACCACTCAACGGGATGAGTTTGGAATTTGGACTGTAGGCAACACAGGCTCTAATTGAATTGTCATTTCTTCTGGTAAGGTAAACGCTCAACATCATCTCATTGGCCCACTCAGTTCTGAGACTTGGCAAACACAGTATCTACAGGGCAGCCTTGCAGCCTGGAAATCTTTGGAAGAGTTAATATTACAGCTTTGTCCAAACAGCAAGAACTCTCTTTCCTCTCTTTCCTAGGATTTATCAAGGGTTTTTGTTGTTGTTTTTATTTATCTCTGAAGTCTTCAACTGGTTAGACAGTGACATTTACAGTAGAGGAGGTCATCTGACATATTAAAATCCTCCTGAGTTAAAATTTAGTCTCATCTGAAAATTAACAGGCTGGAGAGATGGCTTGACAATTAAGAGCACTAGCTGTTTTTGTTTTTGTTTTTGTTTTGTTTTGTTTTTTTCAGAAAATCTGAGTTCAATTCCCAGTACTGACATGGCAGCTCACAACTGTCTGTAATGACAATTTCAGTGGTCTTCAAACCTCATAGATACTTACATGCAGGCAAAACACCATTGCCCATAAAATAAAAAGAAATAAATTGTTTTAAACTAAACTATAAAAAATTACTTTCATAATAACATCTCCACTGGTACTTGGTAATTACTTAGACAAGACACTTCGTAAAATTAATTTCAAGCCCCATTATTATCTTTACCCACTTTATACATATATGTATATATGTGTGTATGTATGTATATATGTGTATATATATACATATATATATATATATGTAGCAAATTCATACATATAGTTACATACTTATAACGTCCATTGTACTTCTGTGAGATACCACCTGACAACTTTACTCAAATGAATAACAAATAATTTTCAATTCTCAAGAGATAACTTAGCAGTAAGAGCACTGGCTGCTCTTCCAGAGGACCTGGATTCAATTCCCAGCATCCACATTACAACTCATAACTGCCTGTAACTCCAGTTCCAAAGGAGCCGACACTGTTTCGCAGACGTACGGCAGGCAAAATACCAATGCACATTAAATAAAAATAAAATATCTTTATAAGAATCTGTGGAGTCATTCTTCCATATTCTTTTTAAGTTTTATTTTTTAAAGGTTTATTTATTTGTTTTATGTAAGTACAGACACACTACAAGTGGGTATTGGATTCCTCTACAGATGGTTTTGAGCCACCACACGGTTGCTGCGGATTGAACTTGGAACCTCTGAAAGAGCACCCAGTGCTCTTAACCTCTGAGCCTTCTCTCCAGTCCGACTTCCATATTCTTAAGTATATCAGGATTACTGTGATTAACAGACAATAATTGCTCAGGCTAATGGGTACATGTATACAGTGGATGCTGACCAATTCAGGGTATGATTACCATTTCCTATCATTTCCCAGTCATTGGCAAATCTGAGCATCTCTGTTCTGCTTATTCATAAAGAGCATAATAGATCACTTTAAACATGAATCTCTGTGCTGTACTGCAGCACGGTAGGACCTGCTCCTTCTTTTTAACCCTTTTGTGACCTCTTATCCAAGCTCTCTCTGCCCCTCTATTCCCCCTCCCAGCTTCTAGGAATCACAAGAATCAACCACTAAAAGTGAGTGGTATTAATAAATAATCTCTTCTCTTCTAACTCATTATCTTTAATGATGTCATTTAAAGAGCAGTCTACTCCTGGTGACCATTTACCTACAGCTCCCCATCTCAGCCCAGACTTTAATCTATTTCTGTGTATTCAAAACTCATAGTCACAGTGGAAAGCTGTTACTAACATGCATGCATCAGGGGAGGCTGTCAGCAAAGAAGTCTGTCTCTGATGATAGGATGTGTTTTGTCCTACCCATGGGAAATGTTTCAACACATTGGAGGTATATGTGTGGTGATTTATACTGATTTTCAACTTGACAGGACTTAGAGACACCTTGAAGACAAATCTCTGGGCACGTCTATGAGGGATTATCTTGATTAAGTTAATTATGATGGGGAAACCCACCATAAATGTGGGTGGCACCATCCCCTAGGTTGGAGCCCTGGACTGTATCAAATAGGGAAAACAAACTGAGCACCAGCGGTCATCTCTCTCCTCTCCCTGACTGCAGATTCGATGTGACTAGCTACCTTCCCTGATGCAATGTACTGCAGTCTTGAACTGTGAGCCAAAATAAACTCCTTCTCTGTTAAATTGTTTTACCAGGGAATTGTATCACAGCAGCAGGAAAAGTATCTAATACAAGTACCAGCCCAGCAGGATGGTGGTGGCTCATGCCTTTAATCCCAGCACTCAGGAGGCAGAGGCAGGCAGATCTCTGAGTTCTTCGTAGCTAGCCTGGTCTACAGAGTGAGTTCCAGGACAACCAGGGCTACACAGAAAAAAAAAAAAAAAAGTGTCTCTAAAAACCAAGAGGGTAGCGACCAGGGGATTAACTGCCTACTGATCATTCAATGAGCTTCTACCAATTCAGTGTATGGTGCATTGCAAACTTCCAGACTATTTATGCTGTTTGAACATCTGAGTCCTTACAGATAGTATACAGGAGGCAGAGATACCATTGTCCTGTTTCTGGTCGTCTAGGGACATACACTCACCCCTTCTTTCTTACACTCTGTCATAGCCTTAGTCAACTTCTGTTCAAACCCTAACCATAAATTACACTTTGGCTTCTCTATGGGAGTCAAAATATAGTTCTAGAAGGTGAAACATTGGAGTGCAGTAACTGGCTTCATTGTAACTTCAGCTCTGAGTCGTGATTTGGGGACAAAGTGTCATAAATTACCTCTGAAAGTGACTCAAAGTATGAAGAAGACAGAGACGAAGGAGAGAGACCTCCTTTGCCCCTTAGACAGCAGATGACCAAGACAGCCTGCTCCCTCAGAGCCTCATGGGACCTCTACCGCTGTGTTTAGGTGAGACAAGCTAGGCATGGGTGAGTTTGAGAGAAACCAAATCCACTTAACTCAGATCGAAGACTTCTCCACTGTCTGAGGGAGACACTGGGACACTTTCTACAAAGGAAATGATGAGCTGCTTCATCATTCTTTCCCAGCCAAACATTCAAGACTGTGTGTCTGCCCTCATGTGTTCACATGGGTACATCTGCATTTGCGTGGGGGTGTGAACATCTGTGTGCATATGTGGTATGTATGTGCTTAAGTGTGAGAGATGACCAGAGATTATAGCTACTCACAAGCCAGTGTCTAACACCCAGGAGTGGATGAGCGTGAGTCCTGCCTGAAGTTTCTTGGAACATCAAAATCCTATACCAAATGACAAGTGATTAAAACTGTACAAGGGGACACAGGTTGGGCACACAGTGGGGGGGCTGGAGAAGAGGAAGCAACAGGAAGACAGTCCCCATGGGCATCCCAGAGCCAGATAACAGTGTAATACATGAACCACACATTTTTGATTAATTGGTTGATTTATTTATTCATTTTACATCCCAATATCAGCTCCCCTCTCCTTCCAGGACCTCCTTCTCTCAGCTTCTCCCCTATTCCTCCTCCTCTTCTCCTCTGAAAAGGGGGAGCACCCCCTGTATCACACACACACACACACACACACACACAGAAACACGCACACATGAACATTAGTCACTACAGAACTAGGTTCATCCTCTCCCACTGAGGGAAGACAAGATGGCTCAGTTAAGGGAACTGGATCCACAGGCAGGCAACAGATTCAGCAACAGCCCCTGCCCCAGTTGTTGGAGGACCTGCATGAAAACTAAAATGCACATCTGCTTCATATGTACTGAGGAGCCTAAGTCCAGTCCATGTTTGCTCTTTGGTTGATGGTTTGGTCTCTGGGAACCACCAAGGGTTCAGGTTAGTTGACTCTGTTGGTCTTCCTATGGAGTCCTTATTCTCTTTGGGTCCCTCAGTCCTTGCCCCTGACTCTTCCACAAGACTTTTCAAGCTCCATTTTAATGTTTGGCTCTGGGCCTGCATCTGCTTTGGCCAATTATTGGGTGGAGCCTCTCAGAGGTCAGTTATGCTAGGATCCTGTTACAATCATAACAGAGTATCATTAATAGTGCCATGGATTGGTGCTTGCCTATGGGATGAGTCTCACCCACAGTGCCTGTGTGGACTCCAGTGCTTACCAGGTGCATAGCACTTCCCTCAGTCTGGGTCATTAGTTGTCCATTCCCTCTGTCTCTGCTCTATCTTTGTTTCTGCACATCTTGTGGGCAGGACACATATTCAGTTGAAGGTTTTGTGGGTGGGTTGCTGTTCTATCCGTCCACTGAGAGTCTTATCTGGCGACTTGTAGTGACCACTTCAGGATCCATATTCCCCACTGCTAGGAGTTTCAGCTAGATTCACCCCTGTAGACACCTTCGGGCATCCCCACATCCCAGGTCTCTGGCATGTCCTAGAAATGCCCTCACCACCAGTTTCCATCCTCTCTCCCTGTTCTCCCTACACTTGATCCCCCCACCCCCTCCCAATGCCCCATCCCTTCTTCCACCCAGTTCCTTCCCTCCATCTACCTCTGATATCTATTTTATTTCCTCTTCTAAGAAAGATTCAACCAGCCTCCCTTGGGCTCTCCTTGTTATTTGGCTTCTTTGGATCTGTGTATTGTAGTGTGGTGATCCTGTACTTTATGGCTAATATCTACTTATAACTGAGTAAATACCATGTGTGTTCTTTTGGGTCTGGGTTACCTCACTCTCAACAGCTATGTGCTTTCACCTTTATGTCTACAGTGAATTAATGAATAGATGGAACAATCATACTTTCAAAGCAGGATATCAGAAGCTCCAGTTCTGTGTGCTTCTTCCTCTTCCTCCTCCTCTTCTCCTTCCTCCTCCCCTCCTCTTCTTATTCCTCCTCCCCTTCTCCTCCTTTCCTCCACCCCTCCTCTTCCTATTCCTCCTCCTCCTATTCTTCCACCCCTCCTCCCCCCTCTCCTCTTATTCCTCTTCCCTTCTCTCCTCCTCCTCCCCTTCTTCTCCTATTTCTCCTCCTCTCCTCCCCTTCCTCTTCTTCCTCCTCCTCCTCTTCCTCCATCTCTAACTCCAGACTTCCTAGGACGAACTCAGAACTTTACTCCTCACCCCTTCCTTTACTGAGATTCATTTGAGGATCTTTCCCTAGGGCCCTACCCGAGCTCTAGCTATTTCTTTAGGGAGAGATGGAAGAAGGGGAACATTTCTGGAGGACCAGTGACATCTGTCCACAGTCACTTCTGTAGCAGGTAAGTGAAGGACTTCTGCTACTTTTCTTTTTTTTTTTTTCTTTTCCATTTTTTATTAGGTATTTAGCTCATTTACATTTCCAATGCTATACCAAAAGTTCCCCATAGCCACCCACCCCCACTCCCCTACCCACCCACTCCCCCTTTTTGGCCCTGGCGTTCCCCTGTACTGGGGCATACAAAGTTTGCGTGTCCAATGGGCCTCTCTTTCCAGTGATGGCCGATTAGGCCATCTTTTGATACATATGCAGCTAGAGTCAAGAGCTCCGAGGTACTGGTTAGTTCATAATGGTTTTGTTCCACTATAGGGTTTGGCAGGATCCCTTTAGGCTCCTTTGGGTACTTTCTCTAGCTCCTCCATTGGGAGCCCAGTGATCCATCCATTAGCTGACTGTGAGCATCCACTTCTGTGTTTGCTAGGCCCCGGCATAGTCTCACAAGAGACAGCTACATCTGGGTCCTTTAGATAAAATCTTGCTAGTGTATGCAATGGTGTCAGCGTTTGGATGCTGATTATGGGGTGGATCCCTGGATATGGCAGTCTCTACATGGTCCATCCTTTCATCTCAGCTCCAAACTTTGTCTCTGTAACTCCTTCCAAGGGTGTTTTGTTCCCACTTCTAAGGAGGGGCATAGTGTCCACACTTCAGTCTTCATTTTTCTTGAGTTTCATGTGTTTAGGAAATTGTATCTTATATCTTGGGTATCCTAGGTTTTGGGCTAATATCCACTTATCAGTGAGTACATATTGTGTGAGTTCCTTTGTGAATGTGTTAGTACTCCATTGGTGTAGATGTACCACGATTTTCTGTATCGCGATTCCTCTGTTTTGAGGGCA